>NW_022262000.1:0-52227 GCF_002021735.2 Oncorhynchus kisutch
ACATTGAAATGCAAAAATAAGCACTTTTCCATAAACCAGCTCTAAATCATGTTTGATGCACTCTGGATGTCCTTTTTGCTGTGCTGTGTCTAGTTGAGATGAATGAACACCGTGTGGACAGTTTTCAGCAAGTTGCAACATTGAAATGCAGAAATAAGCACTTTTCCATAAACAAGCTCTAAATCATGTTTGATGCACTCGGATAAAAAATTTTTTGCTGTGCTTGTTCTAGATTTTATGAAAACACTGTAGACTGTTTTCAGCAAGTTACAACATTGAAATGCAGAAATAAGCACTTTTCCATAAACAAGCTCTAAATCATGTTTGATGCACTCTGGATGTCCAATTTTTGCTGTGCGTGTCTAGTTGAGATAAATGAACACCGTGGACAGTTTTCAGCAAGTTGCAACATTGAAATGCAGAAATAAGCACTTTTCCATAAACAAGCTCTAAATCATGTTTGATGCACTCTGGATAAAAAATTTTTTGTGCTTTATTCGGATGTTATGAAACACTGTAGACTGTTTTCACAGCAAGTTACAACATTGAAATGCAGAAATAAGCACTTTTCCATAAACAAGCTCTAAATCATGTTTGAATGCACTCTGGATAAAAATGTTTTTGTTATGTTTATTTGAGATGAATGAAACACTGTAGACTGTTTTCAGCAAGTTACAACATTGAAATGCAGAAATAAGCACTTTTCCATAAACAAGCTCTAAATCATGTTTGATGCACTCTGGATGTCCAATTTTTGCTGTGCTGTTCTAGTTTGAGATAATGAACGCCGTGGATAGTTTTCAGCAAGTTGCAACATTGAAATGCAGAAATAAGCACTTTTCCATAAACAAGCTCTAAATCATGTTTGATGCACTCTGGATGTCCAATTTTTGCTGTGCTGTGTCTAGTTGAGATGAAATGAACACCGTGGACAGTTTTCAGCAAGTTACAACATTGAAATGCAGAAATAAGCACTTTTCCATAAACAAGCTCTAAATCATGTTTGATGCACTCTGGATGTCCAATTTTTTGCTGTGCTGTGTCTAGTTGAGATGAAATGAACACCGTGGATAGTTTTCAGCAAGTTGCAACATTGAAATGCAGAAATAAGCACTTTTCCATAAACAAGCTCTAAATCATGTTTGATGCACTCTGGATGTCCAATTTTTGCTGTGCTGTGTCTAGTTGAGATGAAATGAACCCGTGGACAGTTTTCAGCAAGTTGCAACATTGAAATGCAGAAATAAGCACTTTTCCATAAACAAGCTCTAAATCATGTTTGATGCACTCTGGATGTCCAATTTTTGCTGTGCTGTGTCTAGTTGAGATGAAATGAACACCGTGGATGTTTTCAGCAAGTTGCAACATTGAAATGCAGAAATAAGCACTTTTCCATAAACAAGCTCTAAATCATGTTTGAAGCACTCTGGATAAAAATGTTTTTGTTATGTTTATTCGAGATGTTATGAAAACACTGTAGACTGTTTTCAGCAAGACAACATTGAAATGCAGAAATAAGCACTTTTCCATAAACAAGCTCTAAATCATGTTTGATGCACTCTGGATGTCCAATTTTTGCTGTGCTGTGTCTAGTTGAGATTAAATGAACACCGTGGACAGTTTTCAGCAAGTTGCAACATTGAAATGCAGAAATAAGCACTTTTCCATAAACAAGCTCTAAATCATGTTTGAAGCACTCTGGATAAAAATGTTTTTGTTATGTGTTTCGAGATTTATGAAAACACTGTAGACTGTTTTCAGCAAGTTGCAACATTGAAATGCAGAAATAAGCACTTTTCCATAAACAAGCTCTAAATCATGTTTGATGCACTCTGGATAAAAAATTTTTGTTGTGTTAATCAGATTATGAAAACACTGTGGACTGTTTTCAGCAAGTTGCAACATTGAAATGCAGAAATAAGCACTTTTCCATAAACAAGCTCTAAATCATGTTTGATGCACTCTGGATGTCCAATTTTGCTGTGCTGTGTCTAGTTGAGATGAAATGAACGCCGTGGACAGTTTTCAGCAAGTTGCAACATTGAAATGCAGAAATAAGCACTTTTCCATAAACAAGCTCTAAATCATGTTTGATGCACTCTGGATAAAAAATGTTTGTATGTTTATTCGAGATGTTATGAAAACCTGTAGACTGTTTTCAGCAAGTTACAACATTGAATGCAGAAATAAGCACTTTTCCATAAACAAGCTCTAAATCATGTTTGATGCACTCTGGATGTCCATTTTTGCTGTGCTGTGTCTAGTTGAGATTAATGAACACCGTGGATAGTTTTCAGCAAGTTGCAACATTGAAATGCAGAAATAAGCACTTTTCCATAAACAAGCTCTAAATCATGTTTGAAGCACTCTGGATAAAAAATGTTTTTTGTTATGTTTATTCGAGATGTTATGAAACACTGTAGACTGTTTTCAGCAAGTTACAACATTGAAATGCAGAAATAAGCACTTTTCCATAACAAGCTCTAAATCATGTTTGATGCACCTATGGATGTTCAATTTTGCTGTGCTGTGTCTAGTTGAGATTAAATGAACCCCGTTGGATAGTTTTCAGCAAGTTTGCAACATTGAAATGCAGAAATAAGCACTTTTCCATAAACAAGCTCTAAATCATGTTTGATGCACTCTGGATGTTCAATTTTTGCTGTGCTGTGTCTGTTGAGATAAATGAACACCGTGGACAGTTTTCAGCAAGTTGCAACATTGAAATGCAGAAGTAAGCACTTTTCCATAAACAAGCTCTAAATCATGTTTGAAGCACTCTGGATAATAAAATTTTTGTGTATGTATTCGATGAGTTATGAAACACCGTAGATAGTTTTCAGCAAGTTACAACATTGAAATGCAGAAATAGCACTTTTCCATAAACAAGCTCTAAATCATGTTGATGCACTCTGGATGTATTCAATTTTGCTGTGCTGTGTCTAGTTAGAGTAAATGAACACCGTGGATAGTTTTCAGTCAAGTTGCAACATTGAAATGCAGAAATAAGCACTTTTCCATAAACAAGCTCTAAATCATGTTTGAAGCACTCTGGATAAAAAATGTTTTTGTTATGTTTATTCGAGGATTTATGAAAACACTGTAAGACTGTTTTCAGCAAGTTTACAACATTGAAATAGCAGAAATAAGCACTTTTCCATAAACAAGCTCTAAATCATGTTTGATGCACTCTGGATGTCCAATTTTTGCTGTGCTGTGTCTAGTTGAGATGAAATGAACACCGTGGATAGTTTCAGCTAGTTGCAACATTGAAATGCAGAATAAGCACTTTTCCATAAACAAGCTCTAAATCATGTTTGATGCACTCTGGATGTCCAATTTTTGCTGTGGCTGTGTCTAGTTGAGATTAAAATGAACATCCGTGGATAGTTTTCAGCAAGTTGGCAACATTGAAATGCAGAATAAGCACTTTCCATAAACAAGCTCTAAATCATGTTTGAATGCACTCTGGATAAAAAAATTTTTTGTTATGTGTATTTCGAGATGTTATGAAAACACCGTAGATGTTTTCAGCAAGTTACAACATGAAATGCAGAAATAAGGACTTTTCCATAAACAAGCTCTAAATCATGTTTGATGCACTCTGGATGTTCAATTTTGCTGTGCTGTGTCTAGTTGAGATTAAATGAAACCCGTGGATAGTTTTCAGCAAGTTGCAACATTGAAATGCAGAAATAAGCACTTTTCCATAAACAAGCTCTAAATCATGTTTGATGCACTCTGGATGTTCAATTTTTGCTGTGCTGTGTCTAGTTCAGATGAAATGAACGCCGTGGACAGTTTTCAGCAAGTTGCAACATTGAAATGCAGAAGTAAGCACTTTTCCATAACAAGCTCTAAATCATGTTTGGAATGCACTCTGGATAAACATGTTTTTGTTATGTTTATTCGAGATGTTATGAAACACTGTAGATATTTTCAGCAAGTTTACAACATTGAAATGCAGAAATAAGGCACTTTTCCATAAACAAGCTCTAAATCATGTTTGATGCACTCTGGATGTTCAATTTTTGCTGTGCTGTGTCTAGTTCAGATGAATGAACAGCCGTGGACAGTTTTTCAGCAAGTTTGCAACATTGAAATGCAGAAATAAGCACTTTTCCATAAACAAGCTCTAAATCATGTTTGATGCACTCTGGATGTTCAATTTTTGCTGTGCTGTGTCTAGTTCAGATGAAATGAACGCCGTGGACAGTTTTCAGCAAGTTGCAACATTGAAATGCAGAAGTAAAGCACTTTTCCATAAACAAGCTCTAAATCATGTTTGAAGCACTCTGGATAAAAAATGTTTTGTGTATGTTTATTCGAGATGTTATGAAAACACTGTAGATTATTTTCAGCAAGTTACAACATTGAAAATGCAGAAATAAGCACTTTTCCATAAACAAGCTCTAAATCATGTTGATGCACTCTGGATGTTCAATTTTTGCTGTGCTGTGTCTAGTTCAGATTAAATGAACGCCGTGGACAGTTTTCAGCAAGTTGCAACTTGAAATGCAGAAGTAAAGCACTTTTCCATAAACAAGCTCTAAATCATGTTTGAATGCACTCTGGATAAAAAACTGTTTTTGTTATGTTTATTCGAGATGTTATGAAAACACTGTAGACTTATTTTCAGCAAGTACAACATTGAAATGCAGAAATAGCACTTTTCCATAAACAAGCTCTAAATCATGTTTGATGCACTCTGGATGTTCAATTTTTGCTGTGCTGTGTCTAGTTGAGATTAAATGAACACCGTGGATAGTTTTCAGCAAGTTGCAACATTGAAATGCAGAAGTAAGCACTTTTCCATAAACAAGCTCTAAATCATGTTTGAAGCACTCTGGATAAAAAAATGTTTTTGTTATGTTTATTCGAGATGTTATGAAACACTGTAGACTGTTTTCAGCAAGTTACAACATTGAAATGCAGAAATAAGCACTTTTCCATAAACAAGCCTCTAAATCATGTTTGATGCACTCTGGATGTACAATTTTTGCTGTGCTGTGTCTAGTTGAGATTAAATGAACACCGTGGATAGTTTTCAGCAAGTTGCAACATTGAAATGCAGAAATAAGCACTTTTCCATAAACAAGCTCTAAATCATGTTTGATGCCACTCTGGATGTTCAATTTTTGGCTGTGCTGTGTCTAGTTCAGATTAAATGAACACCGTGGACAGTTTTCAGCAAGTTACAACATTGAAATGCAGAATAAGCACTTTTCCATAAACAAGCTCTAAATCATGTTTGAAGCACTCTGGATAAAAAAATGTTTTTGTTATGTTTATTCGAGATGTTATGAAAACACCGTAGACTGTTTTCAGCAAGTTACAACATTGAAATGCAGAAATAAGGACTTTTCCATAAACAAGCTCTAAATCATGTTTGATGCACTCTGGATGTTCAATTTTGCTGTGCTGTGTCTAGTTGAGATTAAATGACACCGTGGATAGTTTTCAGCAAGTTGCAACATTGAAATGCAGAAATAAGCACTTTTCCATAAACAAGCTCTAAATCATGTTTGATGCACTCTGGATGTTCAATTTTTGCTGTGCTGTGTCTAGTTCAGATGAAATGAACGCCGTGGACAGTTTTCAAGGCAGTTTGGCAACATTGAAATGCAGAAGTAAGCCTTTTCCATAAACAAGCTCTAAATCATGTTTGAAGCACTCTGGATAAAAAATGTTTTTGTTATGTTTATTCGAGATGTTATGAAAACACTGTAGATTTTTCAGCAAGTTACAACTTGAAATGCAGAAATAAGCCTTTTCCATAAACAAGCTCTAAATCATGTTTGATGCACTCTGGATGTTTCAATTTTTGCTGTGCTGTGTCTAGTTCAGATGAAATGAACGCCGTGGACAGTTTCAACAAGTTGCAACATTGAAATGCAGAATAAGCACTTTTCCATAACAAGCTCTAAATCATGTTTGATGCACTCTGGATGTCAATGTTTTGCTGTCTGTGTCTAGTTCGAGATGAAAATGAACCGTGGACTATTTTCAGCAAGTTGCAACATTGAAATGCAGAAATAAGCACTTTTCCATAAACAAGCTCTAAATCATGTTTGATGCACTCTGGATGTTCAATTTTTGCTGTGCTGTGTCTAGTTCAGATTAAATGAACCCGTGGATAGTTTTCAGCAAGTTGCAACATTGAAATGCAGAAGTAAAGCACTTTTCCATAAACCAAGCTCTAAATCATGTTTGAAGCACTCTGGATAAAAAATGTTTGTGTTATGTTATTCGAGATGTTATGAAACACTGTAGATATTTTCAGCAAGTTACAACATTGAAATGCAGAAATAAGCACTTTCCATAAACAAGCTCTAAATCATGTTTGATGCACTCTGGATGTCAATTTTTGCTGTGCTGTGTCTAGTTAGATGAAATGAACGCCGTGGACAGTTTTCAGCAAGTTGCAACATTGAAATGCAGAAGTAAAGCACTTTCCCATAAACAAGCTCTAAATCATGTTTGAAGCACTCTGGATAAAAAAATGTTTTTGTTATGTTTATTCGAGATGTTATGAAAACACTGTAGATTATTTTCAGCAAGTTACAACATTGAAATGCAGAAATAAGCACTTTTCCATAAACAAGCTCTAAATCATGTTTGATGCACTCTGGATGTTCAATTTTTGCTGTGCTGTGTCTAGTTGAGATTAAATGAACACCGTGGATAGTTTCAGCAAGTTGCAACATTGAAATGCAGAAGTAAAGCACTTTTCCATAAACAAGCTCTAAATCATGTTTGAAGCACTCTGGATAAAAAATATTTTTGTTATGTTTATTCGAGATGTTATGAAAACACTGTAGATTATTTTCAGCAAGTTACAACATTGAAATGCAGAAATAAGCACTTTTCCATAAACAAGCTCTAAATCATGTTTGATGCACTCTGGATGTTCAATTTTTGCTGTGCTGTGTCTAGTTGAGATTAAATGAACACCGTGGATAGTTTTCAGCAAGTTGCAACATTGAAATGCAGAAATAAGCACTTTTCCATAAACAAGCTCTAAATCATGTTTGATGCACTCTGGATGTTCAATTTTTGCTGTGCTGTGTCTAGTTGAGATTAAATGAACACCGTGGACCGTTTTTCAGCAAGTTACAACATTGAAATGCAGAAATAAGCACTTTTCCATAAACAAGCTCTAAATCATGTTTGAAGCACTCTGGATAAAAAAATGTTTTTGTTATGTTTATTCGAGATGTTATGAAAACACCGTAGACTGTTTTCAGCAAGTTACAACATTGAAATGCAGAAATAAGGACTTTTCCATAAACAAGCTCTAAATCATGTTTGATGCACTCTGGATGTTCAATTTTTGCTGTGCTGTGTCTAGTTGAGATTAAATGAACACCGTGGATAGTTTTCAGCAAGTTGCAACATTGAAATGCAGAAATAAGCACTTTTCCATAAACAAGCTCTAAATCATGTTTGATGCACTCTGGATGTTCAATTTTTGCTGTGCTGTGTCTAGTTCAGATGAAATGAACGCCGTGGACAGTTTTCAGCAAGTTGCAACATTGAAATGCAGAAGTAAAGCACTTTTCCATAAACAAGCTCTAAATCATGTTTGAAGCACTCTGGATAAAAAATGTTTGTGTTATGTTTATTCGAGATGTTATGAAAACACTGTAGATTATTTTCAGCAAGTTACAACATTGAAATGCAGAAATAAGCACTTTTCCATAAACAAGCTCTAAATCATGTTTGATGCACTCTGGATGTTAAATTTTTGCTGTGCTGTGTCTAGTTGAGATTAAATGAACAGCGTGGATAGTTTTCAGCAAGTTGCAACATTGAAATGCAGAAGTAAGCACTTTTCCATAAACAAGCTCTAAATCATGTTTGAAGCACTCTGGATAAAAAATGTTTTGTTATGTTTATTCGAGATGTTATGAAAACACTGTTGATTATTTTCAGCAAGTTACAACATTGAAATGCAGAAATAAGCACTTTTCCATAAACAAGCTCTAAATCATGTTTGATGCACTCTGGATGTTCAATTTTTGCTGTGCTGTGTCTAGTTGAGATTAAATGAACACCGTGGATAGTTTTCAGCAAGTTGCAACATTGAAATGCAGAAGTAAAGCACTTTTCCATAAACAAGCTCTAAATCATGTTTGAAGCACTCTGGATAAAAAATGTTTTTGTTATGTTTATTCGAGATGTTATGAAAACACTGTAGATTATTTTCAGCAAGTTACAACATTGAAATGCAGAAATAAGCACTTTTCCATAAACAAGCTCTAAATCATGTTTGATGCACTCTGGATGTTCAATTTTTGCTGTGCTGTGTCTAGTTGAGATTAAATGAACACCGTGGATAGTTTTCAGCAAGTTGCAACATTGAAATGCAGAAATAAGCACTTTTCCATAAACAAGCTCTAAATCATGTTTGATGCACTCTGGATGTTCAATTTTTGCTGTGCTGTGTCTAGTTGAGATTAAATGAACACCGTGGATAGTTTTCAGCAAGTTGCAACATTGAAATGCAGAAATAAGCACTTTTCCATAAACAAGCTCTAAATCATGTTTGATGCACTCTGGATGTTCAATTTTTGCTGTGCTGTGTCTAGTTGAGATTAAATGAACACCGTGGACAGTTTTCAGCAAGTTACAACATTGAAATGCAGAAATAAGCACTTTTCCATAAACAAGCTCTAAATCATGTTTGAAGCACTCTGGATAAAAAAATGTTTTTGTTATGTTTATTCGAGATGTTATGAAAACACCGTAGACTGTTTTCAGCAAGTTACAACATTGAAATGCAGAAATAAGGACTTTTCCATAAACAAGCTCTAAATCATGTTTGATGCACTCTGGATGTTCAATTTTTGCTGTGCTGTGTCTAGTTGAGATTAAATGAACACCGTGGACAGTTTTCAGCAAGTTACAACATTGAAATGCAGAAATAAGCACTTTTCCATAAACAAGCTCTAAATCATGTTTGAAGCACTCTGGATAAAAAAATGTTTTTGTTATGTTTATTCGAGATGTTATGAAAACACCGTAGACTGTTTTCAGCAAGTTACAACATTGAAATGCAGAAATAAGGACTTTTCCATAAACAAGCTCTAAATCATGTTTGATGCACTCTGGATGTTCAATTTTTGCTGTGCTGTGTCTAGTTGAGATTAAATGAACACCGTGGATAGTTTTCAGCAAGTTGCAACATTGAAATGCAGAAATAAGCACTTTTCCATAAACAAGCTCTAAATCATGTTTGATGCACTCTGGATGTTCAATTTTTGCTGTGCTGTGTCTAGTTGAGATTAAATGAACACCGTGGACAGTTTTCAGCAAGTTACAACATTGAAATGCAGAAATAAGCTCTTTTCCATAAACAAGCTCTAAATCATGTTTGAAGCACTCTGGATAAAAAAATGTTTTTGTTATGTTTATTCGAGATGTTATGAAAACACCGTAGACTGTTTTCAGCAAGTTACAACATTGAAATGCAGAAATAAGGACTTTTCCATAAACAAGCTCTAAATCATGTTTGATGCACTCTGGATGTTCAATTTTTGCTGTGCTGTGTCTAGTTGAGATTAAATGAACACCGTGGATAGTTTTCAGCAAGTTGCAACATTGAAATGCAGAAATAAGCACTTTTCCATAAACAAGCTCTAAATCATGTTTGATGCACTCTGGATGTTCAATTTTTGCTGTGCTGTGTCTAGTTCAGATGAAATGAACGCCGTGGACAGTTTTCAGCAAGTTGCAACATTGAAATGCAGAAGTAAAGCACTTTTCCATAAACAAGCTCTAAATCATGTTTGAAGCACTCTGGATAAAAAATGTTTTTGTTATGTTTATTCGAGATGTTATGAAAACACTGTAGATTATTTTCAGCAAGTTACAACATTGAAATGCAGAAATAAGCACTTTTCCATAAACAAGCTCTAAATCATGTTTGATGCACTCTGGATGTTCAATTTTTGCTGTGCTGTGTCTAGTTGAGATTAAATGAACACCGTGGACAGTTTTCAGCAAGTTACAACATTGAAATGCAGAAATAAGCACTTTTCCATAAACAAGCTCTAAATCATGTTTGAAGCACTCTGGATAAAAAAATGTTTTTGTTATGTTTATTCGAGATGTTATGAAAACACCGTAGACTGTTTTCAGCAAGTTACAACATTGAAATGCAGAAATAAGCACTTTTCCATAAACAAGCTCTAAATCATGTTTGATGCACTCTGGATGTTCAATTTTTGCTGTGCTGTGTCTAGTTGAGATTAAATGAACACCGTGGACAGTTTTCAGCAAGTTACAACATTGAAATGCAGAAATAAGCACTTTTCCATAAACAAGCTCTAAATCATGTTTGAAGCACTCTGGATAAAAAAATGTTTTTGTTATGTTTATTCGAGATGTTATGAAAACACCGTAGACTGTTTTCAGCAAGTTACAACATTGAAATGCAGAAATAAGGACTTTTCCATAAACAAGCTCTAAATCATGTTTGATGCACTCTGGATGTTCAATTTTTGCTGTGCTGTGTCTAGTTGAGATTAAATGAACACCGTGGATAGTTTTCAGCAAGTTGCAACATTGAAATGCAGAAATAAGCACTTTTCCATAAACAAGCTCTAAATCATGTTTGATGCACTCTGGATGTTCAATTTTTGCTGTGCTGTGTCTAGTTCAGATGAAATGAACGCCGTGGACAGTTTTCAGCAAGTTGCAACATTGAAATGCAGAAGTAAAGCACTTTTCCATAAACAAGCTCTAAATCATGTTTGAAGCACTCTGGATAAAAAATGTTTTTGTTATGTTTATTCGAGATGTTATGAAAACACTGTAGATTATTTTCAGCAAGTTACAACATTGAAATGCAGAAATAAGCACTTTTCCATAAACAAGCTCTAAATCATGTTTGATGCACTCTGGATGTTCAATTTTTGCTGTGCTGTGTCTAGTTGAGATTAAATGAACACCGTGGACAGTTTTCAGCAAGTTACAACATTGAAATGCAGAAATAAGCACTTTTCCATAAACAAGCTCTAAATCATGTTTGAAGCACTCTGGATAAAAAATGTTTTTGTTATGTTTATTCGAGATGTTATGAAAACACCGTAGACTGTTTTCAGCAAGTTACAACATTGAAATGCAGAAATAAGGACTTTTCCATAAACAATCTCTAAATCATGTTTGATGCACTCTGGATGTTCAATTTTTGCTGTGCTGTGTCTAGTTGAGATGAAATGAACACCGTGGATAGTTTTCAGCAAGTTGCAACATTGAAATGCAGAAATAAGCACTTTTCCATAAACAAGCTCTAAATCATGTTTGATGCACTCTGGATGTTCAATTTTTGCTGTGCTGTGTCTAGTTGAGATTAAATGAACACCGTGGACAGTTTTCAGCAAGTTGCAACATTGAAATGCAGAAGTAAAGCACTTTTCCATAAACAAGCTCTAAATCATGTTTGAAGCACTCTGGATAAAAAAATGTTTTTGTTATGTTTATTCGAGATGTTATGAAAACACCGTAGACTGTTTTCAGCAAGTTACAACATTGAAATGCAGAAATAAGGACTTTTCCATAAACAAGCTCTAAATCATGTTTGATGCACTCTGGATGTTCAATTTTTGCTGTGCTGTGTCTAGTTGAGATTAAATGAACACCGTGGATAGTTTTCAGCAAGTTGCAACATTGAAATGCAGAAATAAGCACTTTTCCATAAACAAGCTCTAAATCATGTTTGATGCACTCTGGATGTTCAATTTTTGCTGTGCTGTGTCTAGTTGAGATTAAATGAACAACGTGGATAGTTTTCAGCAAGTTGCAACATTGAAATGCAGAAGTAAAGCACTTTTCCATAAACAAGCTCTAAATCATGTTTGAAGCACTCTGGATAAAAAATGTTTTTGTTATGTTTATTCGAGATGTTATGAAAACACTGTAGATTGTTTTCAGCAAGTTACAACATTGAAATGCAGAAATAAGCACTTTTCCATAAACAAGCTCTAAATCATGTTTGATGCACTCTGGATGTTCAATTTTTGCTGTGCTGTGTCTAGTTGAGATTAAATGAACACCGTGGATAGTTTTCAGCAAGTTGCAACATTGAAATGCAGAAATAAGCACTTTTCCATAAACAAGCTCTAAATCATGTTTGATGCACTCTGGATGTTCAATTTTTGCTGTGCTGTGTCTAGTTGAGATTAAATGAACACCGTGGACAGTTTTCAGCAAGTTACAACATTGAAATGCAGAAATAAGCACTTTTCCATAAACAAGCTCTAAATCATGTTTGAAGCACTCTGGATAAAAAAATGTTTTTGTTATGTTTATTCGAGATGTTATGAAAACACCGTAGACTGTTTTCAGCAAGTTACAACATTGAAATGCAGAAATAAGCACTTTTCCATAAACAAGCTCTAAATCATGTTTGATGCACTCTGGATGTTCAATTTTTGCTGTGCTGTGTCTAGTTGAGATTAAATGAACACCGTGGATAGTTTTCAGCAAGTTGCAACATTGAAATGCAGAAATAAGCACTTTTCCATAAACAAGCTCTAAATCATGTTTGATGCACTCTGGATGTTCAATTTTTGCTGTGCTGTGTCTAGTTGAGATTAAATGAACACCGTGGACAGTTTTCAGCAAGTTACAACATTGAAATGCAGAAATAAGCACTTTTCCATAAACAAGCTCTAAATCATGTTTGAAGCACTCTGGATAAAAAATGTTTTTGTTATGTTTATTCGAGATGTTATGAAAACACTGTAGATTGTTTTCAGCAAGTTACAACATTGAAATGCAGAAATAAGCACTTTTCCATAAACAAGCTCTAAATCATGTTTGATGCACTCTGGATGTTCAATTTTTGCTGTGCTGTGTCTAGTTGAGATTAAATGAACACCGTGGATAGTTTTCAGCAAGTTGCAACATTGAAATGCAGAAATAAGCACTTTTCCATAAACAAGCTCTAAATCATGTTTGATGCACTCTGGATGTTCAATTTTTGCTGTGCTGTGTCTAGTTGAGATTAAATGAACACCGTGGACAGTTTTCAGCAAGTTACAACATTGAAATGCAGAAATAAGCACTTTTCCATAAACAAGCTCTAAATCATGTTTGAAGCACTCTGGATAAAAAAATGTTTTTGTTATGTTTATTCGAGATGTTATGAAAACACCGTAGACTGTTTTCAGCAAGTTACAACATTGAAATGCAGAAATAAGCACTTTTCCATAAACAAGCTCTAAATCATGTTTGATGCACTCTGGATGTTCAATTTTTGCTGTGCTGTGTCTGGTTGAGATTAAATGAACACCGTGGATAGTTTTCAGCAAGTTGCAACATTGAAATGCAGAAATAAGCACTTTTCCATAAACAAGCTCTAAATCATGTTTGATGCACACTGGATGTTCAATTTTTGCTGTGCTGTGTCTAGTTCAGATGAAATGAACGCCGTGGACAGTTTTCAGCAAGTTGCAACATTGAAATGCAGAAGTAAAGCACTTTTCCATAAACAAGCTCTAAATCATGTTTGAAGCACTCTGGATAAAAAATGTTTTTGTTATGTTTATTCGAGATGTTATGAAAACACTGTAGATTATTTTCAGCAAGTTACAACATTGAAATGCAGAAATAAGCACTTTTCCATAAACAAGCTCTAAATCATGTTTGATGCACTCTGGATGTTCAATTTTTGCTGTGCTGTGTCTAGTTGAGATCAAATGAACACCGTGGATAGTTTTCAGCAAGTTGCAACATTGAAATGCAGAAATAAGCACTTTTCCATAAACAAGCTCTAAATCATGTTTGATGCACTCTGGATGTTCAATTTTTGCTGTGCTGTGTCTAGTTGAGATCAAATGAACACCGTGGATAGTTTTCAGCAAGTTGCAACATTGAAATGCAGAAATAAGCACTTTTCCATAAACAAGCTCTAAATCATGTTTGATGCACTCTGGATGTTCAATTTTTGCTGTGCTGTGTCTAGTTGAGATTAAATGAACACCGTGGATAGTTTTCAGCAAGTTGCAACATTGAAATGCAGAAATAAGCACTTTTCCATAAACAAGCTCTAAATCATGTTTGATGCACTCTGGATGTTCAATTTTTGCTGTGCTGTGTCTAGTTCAGATGAAATGAACGCCGTGGACAGTTTTCAGCAAGTTGCAACATTGAAATGCAGAAGTAAAGCACTTTTCCATAAACAAGCTCTAAATCATGTTTGAAGCACTCTGGATAAAAATGTTTTTGTTATGTTTATTCGAGATGTTATGAAAACACTGTAGATTATTTTCAGCAAGTTGCAACATTGAAATGCAGAAATAAGCACTTTTCCATAAACAAGCTCTAAATCATGTTTGATGCACTCTGGATGTTCAATTTTTGCTGTGCTGTGTCTAGTTGAGATTAAATGAACACCGTGGATAGTTTTCAGCAAGTTGCAACATTGAAATGCAGAAATAAGCACTTTTCCATAAACAAGCTCTAAATCATGTTTGATGCACTCTGGATGTTCAATTTTTGCTGTGCTGTGTCTAGTTGAGATTAAATGAACACCGTGGACAGTTTTCAGCAAGTTACAACATTGAAATGCAGAAATAAGCACTTTTCCATAAACAAGCTCTAAATCATGTTTGAAGCACTCTGGATAAAAAAATGTTTTTGTTATGTTTATTCGAGATGTTATGAAAACACCGTAGACTGTTTTCAGCAAGTTACAACATTGAAATGCAGAAATAAGCACTTTTCCATAAACAAGCTCTAAATCATGTTTGATGCACTCTGGATGTTCAATTTTTGCTGTGCTGTGTCTGGTTGAGATTAAATGAACACCGTGGATAGTTTTCAGCAAGTTGCAACATTGAAATGCAGAAATAAGCACTTTTCCATAAACAAGCTCTAAATCATGTTTGATGCACACTGGATGTTCAATTTTTGCTGTGCTGTGTCTAGTTCAGATGAAATGAACGCCGTGGACAGTTTTCAGCAAGTTGCAACATTGAAATGCAGAAGTAAAGCACTTTTCCATAAACAAGCTCTAAATCATGTTTGAAGCACTCTGGATAAAAAATGTTTTTGTTATGTTTATTCGAGATGTTATGAAAACACTGTAGATTATTTTCAGCAAGTTACAACATTGAAATGCAGAAATAAGCACTTTTCCATAAACAAGCTCTAAATCATGTTTGATGCACTCTGGATGTTCAATTTTTGCTGTGCTGTGTCTAGTTGAGATCAAATGAACACCGTGGATAGTTTTCAGCAAGTTGCAACATTGAAATGCAGAAATAAGCACTTTTCCATAAACAAGCTCTAAATCATGTTTGATGCACTCTGGATGTTCAATTTTTGCTGTGCTGTGTCTAGTTGAGATCAAATGAACACCGTGGATAGTTTTCAGCAAGTTGCAACATTGAAATGCAGAAATAAGCACTTTTCCATAAACAAGCTCTAAATCATGTTTGATGCACTCTGGATGTTCAATTTTTGCTGTGCTGTGTCTAGTTGAGATTAAATGAACACCGTGGATAGTTTTCAGCAAGTTGCAACATTGAAATGCAGAAATAAGCACTTTTCCATAAACAAGCTCTAAATCATGTTTGATGCACTCTGGATGTTCAATTTTTGCTGTGCTGTGTCTAGTTCAGATGAAATGAACGCCGTGGACAGTTTTCAGCAAGTTGCAACATTGAAATGCAGAAGTAAAGCACTTTTCCATAAACAAGCTGTAAATCATGTTTGAAGCACTCTGGATAAAAAATGTTTTTGTTATGTTTATTCGAGATGTTATGAAAACACTGTAGATTGTTTTCAGCAAGTTACAACATTGAAATGCAGAAATAAGCACTTTTCCATAAACAAGCTCTAAATCATGTTTGATGCACTCTGGATGTTCAATTTTTGCTGTGCTGTGTCTAGTTGAGATTAAATGAACACCGTGGATAGTTTTCAGCAAGTTGCAACATT
This sequence comes from Oncorhynchus kisutch, assembly GCF_002021735.2. Classification (NCBI taxonomy): domain Eukaryota; kingdom Metazoa; phylum Chordata; class Actinopteri; order Salmoniformes; family Salmonidae; genus Oncorhynchus; species Oncorhynchus kisutch. The sequence continues at coordinate 15,952 of NW_022262000.1, forward strand.
GAAATGCAGAAATAAGCACTTTTCCATAAACAAGCTCTAAATCATGTTTGATGCACTCTGGATGTTCAATTTTTGCTATGCTGTGTCTAGTTCAGATGAAATGAACGCCGTGGACAGTTTTCAGCAAGTTGCAACATTGAAATGCAGAAGTAAAGCACTTTTCCATAAACAAGCTCTAAATCATGTTTGAAGCACTCTGGATAAAAAATGTTTTTGTTATGTTTATTCGAGATGTTATGAAAACACTGTAGATTGTTTTCAGCAAGTTACAACATTGAAATGCAGAAATAAGCACTTTTCCATAAACAAGCTCTAAATCATGTTTGATGCACTCTGGATGTTCAATTTTTGCTGTGCTGTGTCTAGTTGAGATTAAATGAACACCGTGGATAGTTTTCAGCAAGTTGCAACATTGAAATGCAGAAATAAGCACTTTTCCATAAACAAGCTCTAAATCATGTTTGATGCACTCTGGATGTTCAATTTTTGCTGTGCTGTGTCTAGTTCAGATGAAATGAACGCCGTGGACAGTTTTCAGCAAGTTGCAACATTGAAATGCAGAAGTAAAGCACTTTTCCATAAATAAGCTCTAAATCATGTTTGAAGCACTCTGGATAAAAAATGTTTTTGTTATGTTTATTCGAGATGTTATAAAACACTGTAGATTGTTTTCAGCAAGTTACAACATTGAAATGCAGAAATAAGCACTTTTCCATAAACAAGCTCTAAATCATGTTTGATGCACTCTGGATGTTCAATTTTTGCTGTGCTGTGTCTAGTTGAGATTAAATGAACACCGTGGACAGTTTTCAGCAAGTTACAACATTGAAATGCAGAAATAAGCACTTTTCCATAAACAAGCTCTAAATCATGTTTGATGCACTCTGGATGTTCAATTTTTGCTGTGCTGTGTCTAGTTCAGATGAAATGAACGCCGTGGACAGTTTTCAGCAAGTTGCAACATTGAAATGCAGAAGTAAAGCACTTTTCCATAAATAAGCTCTAAATCATGTTTGAAGCACTCTGGATGTTCAATTTTTGCTGTGCTGTGTCTAGTTGAGATTAAATGAACACCGTGGATAGTTTTCAGCAAGTTGCAACATTGAAATGCAGAAGTAAAGCACTTTTCCATAAACAAGCTCTAAATCATGTTTGAAGCACTCTGGATAAAAAATGTTTTTGTTATGTTTATTCGAGATGTTATGAAAACACTGTAGATTATTTTCAGCAAGTTACAACATTGAAATGCAGAAATAAGCACTTTTCCATAAACAAGCTCTAAATCATGTTTGATGCACTCTGGATGTTCAATTTTTGCTGTGCTGTGTCTAGTTGAGATCAAATGAACACCGTGGATAGTTTTCAGCAAGTTGCAACATTGAAATGCAGAAATAAGCACTTTTCCATAAACAAGCTCTAAATCATGTTTGATGCACTCTGGATGTTCAATTTTTGCTGTGCTGTGTCTAGTTGAGATTAAATGAACACCGTGGACAGTTTTCAGCAAGTTACAACATTGAAATGCAGAAATAAGCACTTTTCCATAAACAAGCTCTAAATCATGTTTGAAGCACTCTGGATAAAAAAATGTTTTTGTTATGTTTATTCGAGATGTTATGAAAACACCGTAGACTGTTTTCAGCAAGTTACAACATTGAAATGCAGAAATAAGGACTTTTCCACAAACAAGCTCTAAATCATGTTTGATGCACTCTGGATGTTCAATTTTTGCTGTGCTGTGTCTAGTTGAGATTAAATGAACACCGTGGATAGTTTTCAGCAAGTTGCAACATTGAAATGCAGAAATAAGCACTTTTCCATAAACAAGCTCTAAATCATGTTTGATGCACTCTGGATGTTCAATTTTTGCTGTGCTGTGTCTAGTTGAGATTAAATGAACACCGTGGATAGTTTTCAGCAAGTTGCAACATTGAAATGCAGAAATAAGCACTTTTCCATAAACAAGCTCTAAATCATGTTTGATGCACTCTGGATGTTCAATTTTTGCTGTGCTGTGTCTAGTTGAGATTAAATGAACACCGTGGACAGTTTTCAGCAAGTTACAACATTGAAATGCAGAAATAAGCACTTTTCCATAAACAAGCTCTAAATCATGTTTGAAGCACTCTGGATAAAAAAATTTTTTTGTTATGTTTATTCGAGATGTTATGAAAACACTGTTGATTGTTTTCAGCAAGTTACAACATTGAAATGCAGAAATAAGCACTTTTCCATAAACAAGCTCTAAATCATGTTTGATGCACTCTGGACGTTCAATTTTTGCTGTGCTGTGTCTAGTTGAGATTAAATGAACACCGTGGATAGTTTTCAGCAAGTTGCAACATTGAAATGCAGAAATAAGCACTTTTCCATAAACAAGCTCTAAATCATGTTTGATGCACTCTGGATGTTCAATTTTTGCTCTGCTGTGTCTAGTTCAGATGAAATGAACGCCGTGGACAGTTTTCAGCAAGTTTGTAGCGGTATTTATTAGAGAGGGTAAAGAAAGATTTTGTTCGGGCGCCAGGCAGGTATTAACCATGCCGAAAGGAAAAGAGTAAAATAGAGAGAGTACCACTACCAGACACACACACATCAGCAGAAGAGACTGCCTAGAGTGTAGCCTGTTTACCAGATAGCCAGTGGAGAGAAAAGAGAATACACACCATATAAAACCCACATCACAACACAGGGGTAACCCAAACAAGAATACCTCATACAATAATACTAATACTAATAATGGCAGAGCAATTCAACAGCAACCTCATACAAGAACGAACCCAGTCATCAACATAGGATTTGCAATAATCTGTATTATCTTCTAGTGGATGAGTGCAGAGGGTATGAATGTGGGGGGTGTTCATCGACACAAAGGCCTTAAAAATGTCCACAGTCTTCACGGCCACATGTCATTAGTACACCCCACCTCAATACAGTTCACATAATATACAACTTGCAATCAACCTACTAAAATGTCCCTCCAAACACTTCTGGCAGGGAAATAATAGTCCAGCTCTAATGAACTTCAATGGGAAGTGCATTTGAAAAATAGAGAGTCTGTTGCAGGGTAAAGCACTGGAATGAGAGGGAAGAGAAAGAGAAAAAGATAAGAGAGATCTTAGCTGTGGTCTTCAGGCGTGCAGGTGTACTGTCTGACTGTCCGATGGTTTGTTGGTTTGTATGGTAAAGCTTCGCAACAATGTTGCTACTAATCCATGCGATCCATAACGGGCGTGGTCCCAAACGAAAACAACCCCGACCTAGAGCGATTACACCGATGATTGTGTTATATACTCTATTAACTACACACGCTGAAAACAAACAAAACTTCTGCAGCACAGCACACACAATCAAACTGTCGCGCCACCCAAGAGCCCCTCCCCAAAGAGCTGAACGAGCTCTCTTTATCTCCTCCTTCCTTACTGCTCATGCGCTCTTAAAGTGGCAGCGCACGGTGAAGGCTCCGAGCAGATTTCGCCACACTCCTCCCCCCATGAAAAAACAATGCCTGTAGAAACAGAGAGGATACAGACTTTGACAGGTTCATGTTCCTGCTACACAAAACCAGGGAAGTCCTCCTCATCAGAGTCCTCCACGAAGAGGTCCTGCAGGTGTTGCTTTTGCCTGCGATCCAGCTCTTCTGCCGTAGGGTAGCAGGGCTTTAGGTCAACAACATGCACTGTCCTGACATCTTCCCCAGTGTCCTCCAAACAGACCAAGTAGTTCACTGGTCCAAACTGCTGCACTACACGGTATGGACCTTTCCATCTCGAAGCTAGCTTGGCAGTGAACTTCTTAGATGCCTTTGACAGATGATGTGAACGTACCCAGACACGAGACTGGGGTGGAAAACACACGTCTCGTCTATGTTTGTCATAGTTTCTCAGCTGTCGTTGTTTGGCTTTGGTTTTGCTGGCCTCCACTCTGGCTAGCAAGGTGTGGTGGTGTTGTACGGCATCAAACGCTGGGCAGTCAGGTGAAACATTCGAACTTTGCAAGACCCTGTCCATCGGACCTTTTAGTGGTCTTCCCAGGTGAAGTTCGGCGGGAGTGACCCCAGAAGTCTCCTGCACGGCAGAGTTCAGTGCAAAGCGAAATTCTGGAAGATGCTGATCCCACCTTGTGTGCTGATCCCCCACGAATGAAGCAATCATCCCCTTCAGGGTTCGGTTTACCCTCTCGGTCAGGTTGGTCTGAGGATGGTAGGCTGTGGTAAGCTTGGCAATTACACCCCAGTAGGTACAGAGCTCTTTGTATATTCCTGATATGAACTGCGGACCTCGGTCAGAGAGGATTTGGTCGGGAATTCCAAATCTGGTAAACACCTCCCTTCGCAGAATTAGAGCAATGGCTGATGCAGTAGCTTTGCGGAGGGGAAACAACTCCACCCAGTGTGTGTAGTAGTCCACTACCACCAATAAAAATTCATTCCGTGTCCCCCGGCTGGGAGGAAAAGGTCCCATGAGGTCAATTCCCAACATTTCATTTGGATGGTTCACCACGGTCTGCTGCATTTTCCCAGCAGGTCTGCCAATGTCTGGTTTGTATTTCTGGCAGACTTCACACTGCTGTACAAACTTCCGGGTATCAACCCACATGCCTGGCCAGTAAACCACCTCTTGTAGTCTTCGATAAGTTTTAAAAACTCCAAGATGCCCACTCATGGGATTGGCATGATAAGCTTGGATTATCTGGTCACACAATGTAGAGGGAATGAAGACGCGATAATGGGTGCTGTGTATTCCATCTCCTCTTGGAGTTTTTCGATACAATTTATCCTGAATTATGCTATACTTATCATTGAAGCGACTCTTGGAGTCTTCTTCCGACAGACTCTTGTGGATCGCCATGATGGCAGCATCCTTCTGCTGTGCTCTCCATACACTCTCATCGTCCAGAGGAAAGGAATCATCCAGACATTTAGCGGTAGTATAAGTACTGCACAAGGGAGGACAAACGTTGGCAGTCTCTGTAATCCGAGAAAGGGCATCTGGTACAACGTTCAGTTTTCCTTTGCGATACTCAATGATGAAGTCAAACTTCTGCAGTCTGATAGACCAGCGAATAAGACGGCTGTTGGTCTTGCCTGATGCCAGAACCCACTGCAGAGCAGCATGGTCTGTGACAACGGTGAAGATCTTTGCCTCCAAGTAGTAGCTCCATTTCTCCAAAGCCCAGACCACAGCGAGGCACTCCCTTTCAGTCGTTGAATAATTCCTCTCTGCTGAATTAAGGGTGCGACTTGCATAGGCAAGAACTTCTTCTGTTCCAAGTCCTGTTTGTTGAGCCAAGACTGCTCCAAGTCCTGTTTGACTGGCATCCGTGTACACAATGAAATGAGCATTCAGGTTAGGATGTCCAAGCACTGGAGGAGTAATTAGACTGTTTTTGAGTGTGTCAAACGCACCTTGGCATGCAGGGGTCCATTGGAATTTCACACCTTTCTTCTTAAGGTGGTTGAGGGGTTCGGCTACCTTTGAAAAGTCAGGCACAAACCTGTGGTACCATCCAGCCATACCCAGAAACCGCTGAACAGCCTTGAGGGATGTGGGAATTGGGAATTTCTGCACAGCTTCAACTTTGGCTGGATCTGCATGGATACCTTCAGCATTAACCACATGACCAAGGAACTTGAGTTCTGGCAGACAGAAACGACACTTCTTCAAATTCAAGGTCAAACCTGCAGCCTTTAGTCTGTCGAAGACGGACTGAATGTCTTGCAGATGATCCGCAACAGAGGAGGAGTAGATTATGATGTCATCCAGATACACGAGACAATTTCTACCCCTCAGATCTCCCAGGACAGTCTCCATCAACCGTTGGAAGGTTGCTGGAGCATTCTTCAAACCAAAAGGCATGACTTTGAAGGAGTACAAACCAGCAGGGGTGACAAAAGCAGTCTTGTCCTGACTAGCGGGATCCATTGACACCTGCCAATAGCCACTGTTCAGATCCAGATTACTAAAGATGGATGCTCCTGCCAGAGATTCCAGTATGTCATTTATGTTTGGTAGAGGGTAGGCATCGCTTTCTGTTATGGCATTCGGCTTCCTGTAGTCCACACAAAATCTATATCCACCATCTTTCTTAGGAATCAGGACAACCGGAGAAGCCCATCCAGAAAAAGAAGGTTCCACAATTCCATTCTCCAACATGCTTTTGAGCTGTTCATTGAGAATTGCCAGTTTGGCGGGGGACAGCCTGTAGGGACGCTGCTTAATGGGGACCTCATGCCGGGTATAGATTTTGTGTTTGAAGACGGTTGTACGGCCGAGTGTAAGAGTACAAACCTCACTGTTCATGTCCAACATCTGGGAGAGCTGCCACCTTTCATCATCCGACAGACATGCCTGTTCCACCGCTTGCTTGATGTAGAAATCCGCATCAGGTTTGTTTTTGCTCTCGGATAGAAGGGGAGGTACGGCGGTAATCAGGGTGATAGTTCGGTTCTCAGACTTCACTGGTGGAACATGTTTTTGTCTTTGTCTCTTTATATTTTCTCTGTCTCTGACTTGACCTTGTCCGGACTCTGCATAATGTAGCAGGCTCCAACCTGAAATCAGTGCATTACCAGGTTGAAATGGATGAGGCTGGGAATAGTCAGAGTGTAGCCGATAGGAGGGTTCGGACATAGAGATGGTCAGTCCACTGAAGAACAGGAAGTCTAGGCCAAGGACTACAGCAAATGCAAGGCTTGAGTCTGCAAGTATTGCCACAGGAAGGTTAATAGTCTCACCATGCAGTTTTATTATTATACTAATCCAGCCCAAGGGAGTGGTAGGTTCTCCATTGGCCAAGTACAATGGTCCTTCCTCCCATGTTCGTAGCTCCTCATGAGGTAATGCCATGTTCTGCCACAGGGCCTCTTGCATCAGGGTGTAAGATGCCCCTGTGTCGATTATGGCCTTCCCTCTCCAGTTTCTAACAGTCAGAGGAACCAATAGTTGTTGCGGAATAGGAATAAGACCGCTAGCTGTACTGTCTAAAAGCTTCATGGTGGGCATTAAGGCTGACCCAATTGTATGCAAGCCACCACGCCTGTCTAGACTTTCAGTCTTCGGTCCTTTCTGACCTTTTCCTGAATCCTGACGCTGGACATAGAGCGGGCAAGAATCTGGAGGATGTTGGACTTTACACCTCCAACACACAACTGGACATTTGTCCTGGATCTTGGGTACAAATATCTGAGACGGTTTAGCCCTAAGAGAGTTATGGGTATACTGGGATGAGGGAACGGGGTTTTTAGTTTGGAGGTGGTGCTTCCAGTCCTTCTCAAACTGAGTCCCAAGACGCACCAGATCATCCACATTTTCCACACGTTCTCGAAGTTGACTAGCAAGGCGGGGAACCATGTTCTTAAGAAGGAGTTTAACCATCTCCTGCTCAGTAATGTCAGCCTTCCATCTCCTACATAGAACTCGATAGGAGAAGGCAAAGTCCCGTATTGGCTCTGCTTCACCCTGGACTCTGTTACGAACACGTTCCGCCAGTTCATCCCCATAGTCCTCTGAGAGGAAGGCTAAGAGGAATATTTTTTGAAACTCCTCCCAGGTTGACACATGTTCACGGGCTATCTCCCACCAGTCTCTTGCTGTACCATGGAGAACACTGCGGAGGGTGGCAAGAACCTCCAAGTCGGTAAGGGGCCGGATAGAAAGAAAATCATTACACTTCGATAAGAAAAACAGTGGATCAACATCATCTTCTGGGCTGCCAAAAGTGGGGAAAAGTAGTTTGATAGGAAGGGAGCGCTCTAGAGGAGACATGACAGTGGCAGCGGGAGTTCTGTTGTTTAACAGTATCAGAGGGGTTTTTGTAGTACTACCTGTTCCTATTCCCTTACTGGCCAAGCCAGTGGCAGAGGTAAAACCTGAGGGAGGTGCAGAAGATTTGTCCAGAAGGGAAAAGCACTGCATTACCTCCTGGTGCAGCCCTTCCAGTTGAAGGTCTGTGGCCTTCTGTGCTTTTTCCATCTCAATAACGGTGTCCTTTTGAGTCTGTTCAATCAAAAATCGTAGTTCCCCTGTGAGAGTGTTCTTCAGGTCCTCCATAACTTCCTTCAGATAAGAACACACTCCCTTCACAACAGAGGCTGACTCCTCTGCTCTCTGTTTTTGTTCCTCCTCAAGAAAGATTATGACTTGATGATGGTTAGTTTCTATTTGTGTTTTGAACCGGCGCAGTTTTCCTTGAATATCCTGCTTCAGAGAATCTTGTAAATATTTCTGCCTCTGAACCATTTGTTGTTGGTTTTCCTCCATTTGACAGGGAAGGTAATCCAACCTCCTCTGCACATCTGTCTGATGAGCCACCACACATTCACTGAGTTTGCGAATTGCATTCTCCTGCATTGTCAAACTATGATTGGTGTGTGTCCATTGATGTTCCAGTTGTCCAGTGATCACAGAGACACCTCTCCCAGTCTCTCTGGACAGGGTAACCGGAAGGGTTTGAAGCGAGGTTAATGGTGGAGATGTTATAGGTGAGCCAGAAGCCTGGGGATTAGGGGCAGTGCTATCGAACTCCATTAGTTCATCGAGTCCTTCCACAATGAAAGAATCCCGAGCATGATTACCATCAGGTGTGTCCACATTGACACAGTATGGGGTTCCAACAAAAGACATGATTCAACCTTGTGTGGATGGTGTCATAGGTGTTTCTCTTCAAGTCCCTGTTCGGGCGCCAATTCTGTAGCGGTATTTATTAGAGAGGGTAAAGAAAGATTTTGTTCGGGCGCCAGGCAGGTATTAACCATGCCGAAAGGAAAAGAGTAAAATAGAGAGAGTACCACTACCAGACACACACACATCAGCAGAAGAGACTGCCTAGAGTGTAGCCTGTTTACCAGATAGCCAGTGGAGAGAAAAGAGAATACACACCATATAAAACCCACATCACAACACAGGGGTAACCCAAACAAGAATACCTCATACAATAATACTAATACTAATAATGGCAGAGCAATTCAACAGCAACCTCATACAAGAACGAACCCAGTCATCAACATAGGATTTGCAATAATCTGTATTATCTTCTAGTGGATGAGTGCAGAGGGTATGAATGTGGGGGGTGTTCATCGACACAAAGGCCTTAAAAATGTCCACAGTCTTCACGGCCACATGTCATTAGTACACCCCACCTCAATACAGTTCACATAATATACAACTTGCAATCAACCTACTAAAATGTCCCTCCAAACACTTCTGGCAGGGAAATAATAGTCCAGCTCTAATGAACTTCAATGGGAAGTGCATTTGAAAAATAGAGAGTCTGTTGCAGGGTAAAGCACTGGAATGAGAGGGAAGAGAAAGAGAAAAAGATAAGAGAGATCTTAGCTGTGGTCTTCAGGCGTGCAGGTGTACTGTCTGACTGTCCGATGGTTTGTTGGTTTGTATGGTAAAGCTTCGCAACAATGTTGCTACTAATCCATGCGATCCATAACGGGCGTGGTCCCAAACGAAAACAACCCCGACCTAGAGCGATTACACCGATGATTGTGTTATATACTCTATTAACTACACACGCTGAAAACAAACAAAACTTCTGCAGCACAGCACACACAATCAAACTGTCGCGCCACCCAAGAGCCCCTCCCCAAAGAGCTGAACGAGCTCTCTTTATCTCCTCCTTCCTTACTGCTCATGCGCTCTTAAAGTGGCAGCGCACGGTGAAGGCTCCGAGCAGATTTCGCCACAAGTTGCAACATTGAAATGCAGAAGTAAAGCACTTTTCCATAAACAAGCTGTAAATCATGTTTGAAGCACTCTGGATAAAAAATGTTTTTGTTATGTTTATTCGAGATGTTATGAAAACACTGTAGATTGTTTTCAGCAAGTTACAACATTGAAATGCAGAAATAAGCACTTTTCCATAAACAAGCTCTAAATCATGTTTGATGCACTCTGGATGTTCAATTTTTGCTGTGCTGTGTCTAGTTGAGATTAAATGAACACCGTGGATAGTTTTCAGCAAGTTGCAACATTGAAATGCAGAAATAAGCACTTTTCCATAAACAAGCTCTAAATCATGTTTGATGCACTCTGGATGTTCCATTTTTGCTGTGCTGTGTCTAGTTCAGATGAAATGAACGCCGTGGACAGTTTTCAGCAAGTTGCAACATTGAAATGCAGAAGTAAAGCACTTTTCCATAAATAAGCTCTAAATCATGTTTGAAGCACTCTGGATAAAAAATGTTTTTGTTATGTTTATTCGAGATGTTATGAAAACACTGTAGATTGTTTTCAGCAAGTTACAACATTGAAATGCAGAAATAAGCACTTTTCCATAAACAAGCTCTAAATCATGTTTGATGCACTCTGGATGTTCAATTTTTGCTGTGCTGTGTCTAGTTGAGATTAAATGAACACCGTGGACAGTTTTCAGCAAGTTACAACATTGAAATGCAGAAATAAGCACTTTTCCATAAACAAGCTCTAAATCATGTTTGATGCACTCTGGATGTTCAATTTTTGCTGTGCTGTGTCTAGTTCAGATGAAATGAACGCCGTGGACAGTTTTCAGCAAGTTGCAACATTGAAATGCAGAAGTAAAGCACTTTTCCATAAACAAGCTCTAAATCATGTTTGATGCACTCTGGATGTTCAATTTTTGCTGTGCTGTGTCTAGTTCAGATGAAATGAACGCCGTGGACAGTTTTCAGCAAGTTGCAACATTGAAATGCAGAAGTAAAGCACTTTTCCATAAACAAGCTCTAAATCATGTTTGAAGCACTCTGGATAAAAAATGTTTTTGTTATGTTTATTCGAGATGTTATGAAAACACTGTAGATTGTTTTCAGCAAGTTACAACATTGAAATGCAGAAATAAGCACTTTTCCATAAACAAGCTCTAAATCATGTTTGATGCACTCTGGATGTTCAATTTTTGCTGTGCTGTGTCTAGTTGAGATTAAATGAACACCGTGGATAGTTTTCAGCAAGTTGCAACATTGAAATGCAGAAATAAGCACTTTTCCATAAACAAGCTCTAAATCATGTTTGATGCACTCTGGATGTTCAATTTTTGCTGTGCTGTGTCTAGTTCAGATGAAATGAACGCCGTGGACAGTTTTCAGCAAGTTGCAACATTGAAATGCAGAAGTAAAGCACTTTTCCATAAATAAGCTCTAAATCATGTTTGAAGCACTCTGGATAAAAAATGTTTTTGTTATGTTTATTCGAGATGTTATGAAAACACTGTAGATTGTTTTCAGCAAGTTACAACATTGAAATGCAGAAATAAGCACTTTTCCATAAACAAGCTCTAAATCATGTTTGATGCACTCTGGATGTTCAATTTTTGCTGTGCTGTGTCTAGTTGAGATTAAATGAACACCGTGGACAGTTTTCAGCAAGTTACAACATTGAAATGCAGAAATAAGCACTTTTCCATAAACAAGCTCTAAATCATGTTTGATGCACTCTGGATGTTCAATTTTTGCTGTGCTGTGTCTAGTTCAGATGAAATGAACGCCGTGGACAGTTTTCAGCAAGTTGCAACATTGAAATGCAGAAGTAAAGCACTTTTCCATAAACAAGCTCTAAATCATGTTTGAAGCACTCTGGATAAAAAATGTTTTTGTTATGTTTATTCGAGATGTTATGAAAACACTGTAGATTGTTTTCAGCAAGTTACAACATTGAAATGCAGAAATAAGCACTTTTCCATAAACAAGCTCTAAATCATGTTTGATGCACTCTGGATGTACAATTTTTGCTGTGCTGTGTCTAGTTGAGATTAAATGAACACCGTGGATAGTTTTCAGCAAGTTGCAACATTGAAATGCAGAAGTAAAGCAATTTTCCATAAATAAGCTCTAAATCATGTTTGAAGCACTCTGGATAAAAAATGTTTTTGTTATGTTTATTCGAGATGTTATGAAAACACTGTAGATTGTTTTCAGCAAGTTACAACATTGAAATGCAGAAATAAGCACTTTTCCATAAACAAGCTCTAAATCATGTTTGATGCACTCAGGATGTTCAATTTTTGCTGTGCTGTGTCTAGTTGAGATTAAATGAACACCGTGGATAGTTTTCAGCAAGTTGCAACATTGAAATGCAGAAATAAGCACTTTTCCATAAAAAAGCTCTAAATCATGTTTGAAGCACTCTGGATGTCCAATTTTTGCTGTGCTGTGTCTAGTTCAGATAAAATGAACGCCGTGGACAGTTTTCAGCAAGTTACAACATTGAAATGCAGAAATAAGCACTTTTCCATAAACAAGCTCTAAATCATGTTTGATGCACTCTGGATGTTCAATTTTTGCTGTGCTGTGTCTAGTTGAGATTAAATGAACACCGTGGATAGTGTTCAGCAAGTTGCAACATTGAAATGCAGAAATAAGCACTTTTCCATAAACAAGCTCTAAATCATGTTTGATGCACTCTGGATGTTCAATTTTTGCTGTGCTGTGTCTAGTTCAGATGAAATGAACGCCGTGGACAGTTTTCAGCAAGTTGCAACATTGAAATGCAGAAGTAAAGCACTTTTCCATAAACAAGCTCTAAATCATGTTTGAAGCACTCTGGATCAAAAATGTTTTTGTTATGTTTATTCGAGATGTTATGAAAACACTGTAGATTGTTTTCAGCAAGTTACAACATTGAAATGCAGAAATAAGCACTTTTCCATAAACAAGCTCTAAATCATGTTTGATGTACTCTGGATGTTCAATTTTTGCTGTGCTGTGTCTAGTTGAGATTAAATGAACACCGTGGATAGTTTTCAGCAAGTTGCAACATTGAAATGCAGAAATAAGCACTTTTCCATAAACAAGCTCTAAATCATGTTTGATGCACTCTGGATGTTCAATTTTTGCTGTGCTGTGTCTAGTTCAGATGAAATGAACGCCGTGGACAGTTTTCAGCAAGTTGCAACATTGAAATGCAGAAGTAAAGCACTTTTCCATAAATAAGCTCTAAATCATGTTTGAAGCACTCTGGATAAAAAATGTTTTTGTTATGTTTATTCGAGATGTTATGAAAACACTGTAGATTGTTTTCAGCAAGTTACAACATTGAAATGCAGAAATAAGCACTTTTCCATAAACAAGCTCTAAATCATGTTTGATGCACTCTGGATGTTCAATTTTTGCTGTGCTGTGTCTAGTTGAGATTAAATGAACACCGTGGACAGTTTTCAGCAAGTTACAACATTGAAATGCAGAAATAAGCACTTTTCCATAAACAAGCTCTAAATCATGTTTGATGCACTCTGGATGTTCAATTTTTGCTGTGCTGTGTCTAGTTGAGATTAAATGAACGCCGTGGACAGTTTTCAGCAAGTTGCAACATTGAAATGCAGAAGTAAAGCACTTTTCCATAAACAAGCTCTAAATCATGTTTGAAGCACTCTGGATAAAAAATGTTTTTGTTATGTTTATTCGAGATGTTATGAAAACACTGTAGATTGTTTTCAGCAAGTTACAACATTGAAATGTAGAAATAAGCACTTTTCCATAAACAAGCTCTAAATCATGTTTGATGCACTCTGGATGTTCAATTTTTGCTGTGCTGTGTCTAGTTGAGATTAAATGAACACCGTGGATAGTTTTCAGCAAGTTGCAACATTGAAATGCAGAAGTAAAGCACTTTTCCATAAATAAGCTCTAAATCATGTTTGAAGCACTCTGGATAAAAAATGTTTTTGTTATGTTTATTCGAGATGTTATGAAAACACTGTAGATTGTTTTCAGCAAGTTACAACATTGAAATGCAGAAATAAGCACTTTTCCATAAACAAGCTCTAAATCATGTTTGATGCACTCTGGATGTTCAATTTTTGCTGTGCTGTGTCTAGCTGAGATTAAATGAACACCGTGGATAGTTTTCAGCAAGTTGCAACATTGAAATGCAGAAGTAAAGCACTTTTCCATAAATAAGCTCTAAATCATGTTTGAAGCACTCTGGATAAAAAATGTTTTTGTTATGTTTATTCGAGATGTTATGAAAACACTGTAGATTGTTTTCAGCAAGTTACAACATTGAAATGCAGAAATAAGCACTTTTCCATAAACAAGCTCTAAATCATGTTTGATGCACTCAGGATGTTCAATTTTTGCTGTGCTGTGTCTAGTTGAGATTAAATGAACACCGTGGATAGTTTTCAGCAAGTTGCAACATTGAAATGCAGAAATAAGCACTTTTCCATAAAAAAGCTCTAAATCATGTTTGAAGCACTCTGGATGTCCAATTTTTGCTGTGCTGTGTCTAGTTCAGATAAAATGAACGCCGTGGACAGTTTTCAGCAAGTTACAACATTGAAATGCAGAAATAAGCACTTTTCCATAAACAAGCTCTAAATCATGTTTGATGCACTCTGGATGTTCAATTTTTGCTGTGCTGTGTCTAGTTGAGATTAAATGAACACCGTGGACAGTTTTCAGCAAGTTACAACATTGAAATGCAGAAATAAGCACTTTTCCATAAACAAGCTCTAAATCATGTTTGATGCACTCTGGATGTTCAATTTTTGCTGTGCTTTGTCTAGTTGAGATTAAATGAACACCGTGGATAGTTTTCAGCAAGTTGCAACATTGAAATGCAGAAATAAGCACTTTTCCATAAACAAGCTCTAAATCATGTTTGAAGCACTCTGGATAAAAAAATGTTTTTGTTATGTTTATTCGAGATGTTATGAAAACACTGTAGACTGTTTTCAGCAAGTTACAACATTGAAATGCAGAAATAAGCACTTTTCCATAAACAAGCTCTAAATCATGTTTGATGCACTCTGGATGTTAAATTTTTGCTGTGCTGTGTCTAGTTCAGATGAAATGAACGCCGTGGACAGTTTTCAGCAAGTTGCAACATTGAAATGCAGAAGTAAAGCACTTTTCCATAAACAAGCTCTAAATCATGTTTGAAGCACTCTGGATAAAAAATGTTTTTGTTATGTTTATTCGAGATGTTATGAAAACACTGTAGATTGTTTTCAGCAAGTTACAACATTGAAATGCAGAAATAAGCACTTTTCCATAAACAAGCTCTAAATCATGTTTGATGCACTCAGGATGTTCAATTTTTGCTGTGCTGTGTCTAGTTGAGATTAAATGAACACCGTGGATAGTTTTCAGCAAGTTGCAACATTGAAATGCAGAAATAAGCACTTTTCCATAAAAAAGCTCTAAATCATGTTTGAAGCACTCTGGATGTCCAATTTTTGCTGTGCTGTGTCTAGTTCAGATAAAATGAACGCCGTGGACAGTTTTCAGCAAGTTACAACATTGAAATGCAGAAATAAGCACTTTTCCATAAACAAGCTCTAAATCATGTTTGATGCACTCTGGATGTTCAATTTTTGCTGTGCTGTGTCTAGTTGAGATTAAATGAACACCGTGGACAGTTTTCAGCAAGTTACAACATTGAAATGCAGAAATAAGCACTTTTCCATAAACAAGCTCTAAATCATGTTTGATGCACTCTGGATGTTCAATTTTTGCTGTGCTTTGTCTAGTTGAGATTAAATGAACACCGTGGATAGTTTTCAGCAAGTTGCAACATTGAAATGCAGAAATAAGCACTTTTCCATAAACAAGCTCTAAATCATGTTTGAAGCACTCTGGATAAAAAAATGTTTTTGTTATGTTTATTCGAGATGTTATGAAAACACTGTAGACTGTTTTCAGCAAGTTACAACATTGAAATGCAGAAATAAGCACTTTTCCATAAACAAGCTCTAAATCATGTTTGATGCACTCTGGATGTTCAATTTTTGCTGTGCTGTGTCTAGTTGAGATTAAATGAACACCGTGGATAGTTTTCAGCAAGTTGCAACATTGAAATGCAGAAATAAGCACTTTTCCATAAACAAGCTCTAAATCATGTTTGATGCACTCTGGATGTTCAATTTTTGCTGTGCTGTGTCTAGTTCAGATGAAATGAACGCCGTGGACAGTTTTCAGCAAGTTGCAACATTGAAATGCAGAAGTAAAGCACTTTTCCATAAACAAGCTCTAAATCATGTTTGAATCACTCTGGATAAAAAATGTTTTTGTTATGTTTAATCGAGATGTTATGAAAACACTGTAGATTGTTTTCAGCAAGTTACAACATTGAAATGCAGAAATAAGCACTTTTCCATAAACAAGCTCTAAATCATGTTTGATGCACTCTGGATGTTCAATTTTTGCTGTGCTGTGTCTAGTTGAGAGTAAATGAACACCGTGGATAGTTTTCAGCAAGTTGCAACATTGAAATGCAGAAATAAGCACTTTTCCATAAAAAAGCTCTAAATCATGTTTGAAGCACTCTGGATGTCCAATTTTTGCTGTGCTGTGTCTAGTTCAGATAAAATGAACGCCGTGGACAGTTTTCAGCAAGTTACAACATTGAAATGCAGAAATAAGCACTTTTCCATAAACAAGCTCTAAATCATGTTTGATGCACTCTGGATGTTCAATTTTTGCTGTGCTGTGTCTAGTTCAGATGAAATGAACGCCGTGGACAGTTTTCAGCAAGTTGCAACATTGAAATGCAGAAGTAAAGCACTTTTCCATAAACAAGCTCTAAATCATGTTTGAAGCACTCTGGATAAAAAATGTTTTTGTTATGTTTATTCGAGATGTTATGAAAACACTGTAGATTGTTTTCAGCAAGTTACAACATTGAAATGCAGAAATAAGCACTTTTCCATAAACAAGCTCTAAATCATGTTTGATGCACTCTGGATGTTCAATTTTTGCTGTGCTGTGTCTAGTTGAGATTAAATGAACACCGTGGACAGTTTTCAGCAAGTTACAACATTGAAATGCAGAAATAAGCACTTTTCCATAAACAAGCTCTAAATCATGTTTGATGCACTCTGGATGTTCAATTTTTGCTGTGCTGTGTCTAGTTCAGATGAAATGAACGCCGTGGACAGTTTTCAGCAAGTTGCAACATTGAAATGCAAAAGTAAAGCACTTTTCAATAAACAAGCTCTAAATCATGTTTGAAGCACTCTGGATAAAAAATGTTTTTGTTATGTTTATTCGAGATGTTATGAAAACACTGTAGATTGTTTTCAGCAAGTTACAACATTGAAATGCAGAAATAAGCACTTTTCCATAAACAAGCTCTAAATCATGTTTGATGCACTCTGGATGTTCAATTTTTGCTGTGCTGTGTCTAGTTGAGATTAAATGAACACCGTGGATAGTTTTCAGCAAGTTGCAACATTGAAATGCAGAAGTAAAGCACTTTTCCATAAATAAGCTCTAAATCATGTTTGAAAGCACTCTGGATAAAAAATGTTTTTGTTATGTTTATTCGAGATGTTATGAAAACACTGTAGATTGTTTTCAGCAAGTTACAACATTGAAATGCAGAAATAAGCACTTTTCCATAAACAAGCTCTAAATCATGTTTGATGCACTCAGGATGTTCAATTTTTGCTGTGCTGTGTCTAGTTGAGATTAAATGAACACCGTGGATAGTTTTCAGCAAGTTGCAACATTGAAATGCAGAAATAAGCACTTTTCCATAAACAAGCTCTAAATCATGTTTGAAGCACTCTGGATAAAAAAATGTTTTTGTTATGTTTATTCGAGATGTTATGAAAACACTGTAGACTGTTTTCAGCAAGTTACAACATTGAAATGCAGAAATAAGCACTTTTCCATAAACAAGCTCTAAATCATGTTTGATGCACTCTGGATGTTCAATTTTTGCTGTGCTGTGTCTAGTTGAGATTAAATGAACACCGTGGATAGTTTTCAGCAAGTTGCAACATTGAAATGCAGAAATAAGCACTTTTCCATAAACAAGCTCTAAATCATGTTTGATGCACTCTGGATGTTCAATTTTTGCTGTGCTGTGTCTAGTTCAGATGAAATGAACGCCGTGGACAGTTTTCAGCAAGTTGCAACATTGAAATGCAGAAGTAAAGCACTTTTCCATAAACAAGCTCTAAATCATGTTTGAATCACTCTGGATAAAAAATGTTTTTGTTATGTTTATTCGAGATGTTATGAAAACACTGTAGATTGTTTTCAGCAAGTTACAACATTGAAATGCAGAAATAAGCACTTTTCCATAAACAAGCTCTAAATCATGTTTGAAGCACTCTGGATGTTCAATTTTTGCTGTGCTGTGTCTAGTTGAGAGTAAATGAACACCGTGGATAGTTTTCAGCAAGTTGCAACATTGAAATGCAGAAATAAGCACTTTTCCATAAAAAAGCTCTAAATCATGTTTGAAGCACTCTGGATGTCCAATTTTTGCTGTGCTGTGTCTAGTTCAGATAAAATGAACGCCGTGGACAGTTTTCAGCAAGTTACAACATTGAAATGCAGAAATAAGCACTTTTCCATAAACAAGCTCTAAATCATGTTTGATGCACTCTGGATGTTCAATTTTTGCTGTGCTGTGTCTAGTTCAGATGAAATGAACGCCGTGGACAGTTTTCAGCAAGTTGCAACATTGAAATGCAGAAGTAAAGCACTTTTCCATAAACAAGCTCTAAATCATGTTTGAAGCACTCTGGATAAAAAATGTTTTTGTTATGTTTATTCGAGATGTTATGAAAACACTGTAGATTATTTTCAGCAAGTTACAACATTGAAATGCAGAAATAAGCACTTTTCCATAAACAAGCTCTAAATCATGTTTGATGCACTCTGGATGTTCAATTTTTGCTGTGCTGTGTCTAGTTCAGATGAAATGAACGCCGTAGACAGTTTTCAGCAATTTGCAACATTGAAATGCAGAAGTAAAGCACTTTTCCATAAACAAGCTCTAAATCATGTTTGAAGCACTCTGGATAAAAAACTGTTTTTGTTATGTTTATTCGAGATGTTATGAAAACACTGTAGATTGTTTTCAGCAAGTTACAACATTGAAATGCAGAAATAAGCACTTTTCCATAAACAAGCTCTAAATCATGTTTGATGCACTCTGGATGTTCAATTTTTGCTGTGCTGTGTCTAGTTGAGATTAAATGAACACCGTGGATAGTTTTCAGCAAGTTGCAACATTGAAATGCAGAAATAAGCACTTTTCCATAAACAAGCTCTAAATCATGTTTGATGCACTCTGGATGTTCAATTTTTGCTGTGCTGTGTCTAGTTGAGATTAAATGAACACCGTGGACAGTTTTCAGCAAGTTACAACATTGAAATGCAGAAATAAGCACTTTTCCATAAACAAGCTCTAAATCATGTTTGAAGCACTCTGGATAAAAAAATGTTTTTGTTATGTTTATTCGAGATGTTATGAAAACACCGTAGACTGTTTTCAGCAAGTTACAACATTGAAATGCAGAAATAAGGACTTTTCCATAAACAAGCTGTAAATCATGTTTGATGCGCTCTGGATGTTCAATTTTTGCTGTGCTGTGTCTAGTTGAGATTAAATGAACACCGTGGATAGTTTTCAGCAAGTTGCAACATTGAAATGCAGAAATAAGCACTTTTCCATAAACAAGCTCTAAATCATGTTTGATGCACTCTGGATGTTCAATTTTTGCTGTGCTGTGTCTAGTTCAGATGAAATGAACGCCGTGGACAGTTTTCAGCAAGTTGCAACATTGAAATGCAGAAGTAAAGCACTTTTCCATAAACAAGCTCTAAATCATGTTTGAAGCACTCTGGATAAAAAATGTTTTTGTTATGTTTATTCGAGATGTTATGAAAACACTGTAGATTGTTTTCAGCAAGTTACAACATTGAAATGCAGAAATAAGCACTTTTCCATAAACAAGCTCTAAATCATGTTTGATGCACTCTGGATGTTCAATTTTTGCTGTGCTGTGTCTAGTTGAGATTAAATGAAAACCGTGGATAGTTTTCAGCAAGTTGCAACATTGAAATGCAGAAATAAGCACTT
Source organism: Oncorhynchus kisutch (assembly GCF_002021735.2). Lineage (NCBI taxonomy): Eukaryota > Metazoa > Chordata > Actinopteri > Salmoniformes > Salmonidae > Oncorhynchus > Oncorhynchus kisutch. Next base: position 35,757 of record NW_022262000.1, read on the forward strand.
TTCCATAAACAAGCTCTAAATCATGTTTGATGCACTCTGGATGTTCAATTTTTGCTGTGCTGTGTCTAGTTCAGATGAAATGAACGCCGTGGACAGTTTTCAGCAAGTTGCAACATTGAAATGCAGAGTAAAGCACTTTTCCATAAACAAGCTCTAAATCATGTTTAAGCACTCTGGATAAAAAATGTTTTTGTTATGTTTATTCGAGATGTTATGAAAACACTGTAGATTGTTTTCAGCAAGTTACAACATTGAAATGCAGAAATAAGCACTTTTCCATAAACAAACTCTAAATCATGTTTGATGCACTCTGGATGTTCAATTTTTGCTGTGCTGTGTCTAGTTGAGATTAAATGAACACCGTGGATATTTTTCAGCAAGTTGCAACATTGAAATGCAGAAATAAGCACTTTTCCATAAACAAGCTCTAAATCATGTTTGATGCACTCTGGATGTTCAATTTTTGCTGTGCTGTGTCTAGTTCAGATGAAATGAACGCCGTGGGCAGTTTTCAGCAAGTTGCAACATTGAAATGCAGAAGTAAAGCACTTTTCCATAAATAAGCTCTAAATCATGTTTGAAGCACTCTGGATAAAAAATGTTTTTGTTATGTTTATTCGAGATGTTATGAAAACACTGTAGATTGTTTTCAGCAAGTTACAACATTGAAATGCAGAAATAAGCACTTTTCCATAAACAAGCTCTAAATCATGTTTGATGCACTCTGGATGTTCAATTTTTGCTGTGCTGTGTCTAGTTGAGATTAAATGAACACCGTGGACAGTTTTCAGCAAGTTACAACATTGAAATGCAGAAATAAGCACTTTTCCATAAACAAGCTCTAAATCATGTTTGATGCACTCTGGGATGTTCAATTTTTGCTGTGCTGTGTCTAGTTCAGATGAAATGAACGCCGTGGACAGTTTTCAGCAAGTTGCAACATTGAAATGCAGAAGTAAAGCACTTTTCCATAAACAAGCTCTAAATCATGTTTGAAGCACTCTGGATAAAAAATGTTTTTGTTATGTCTTTTGAGATGTTATGAAAACACTGTAGATTGTTTTCAGCAAGTTACAACATTGAAATGCAGAAATAAGCACTTTTCCATAAACAAGCTCTAAATCATGTTTGATGCACTCTGGATGTTCAATTTTTGCTGTGCTGTGTCTAGTTGAGATTAAATGAAAACCGTGGATAGTTTTCAGCAAGTTGCAACATTGAAATGCAGAAATAAGCACTTTTCCATAAACAAGCTCTAAATCATGTTTGATGCACTCTGGATGTTCAATTTTTGCTGTGCTGTGTCTAGTTCAGATGAAATGAACGCCGTGGACAGTTTTCAGCAAGTTGCAACATTGAAATGCAGAGTAAAGCACTTTTCCATAAACAAGCTCTAAATCATGTTTAAGCACTCTGGATAAAAAATGTTTTTGTTATGTTTATTCGAGATGTTATGAAAACACTGTAGATTGTTTTCAGCAAGTTACAACATTGAAATGCAGAAATAAGCACTTTTCCATAAACAAGCTCTAAATCATGTTTGATGCACTCTGGATGTTCAATTTTTGCTGTGCTGTGTCTAGTTGAGATTAAATGAAAACCGTGGATAGTTTTCAGCAAGTTGCAACATTGAAATGCAGAAATAAGCACTTTTCCATAAACAAGCTCTAAATCATGTTTGATGCACTCTGGATGTTCAATTTTTGCTGTGCTGTGTCTAGTTGAGATTAAATGAACACCGTGGACAGTTTTCAGCAAGTTACAACATTGAAATGCAGAAATAAGCACTTTTCCATAAACAAGCTCTAAATCATGTTTGAAGCACTCTGGATAAAAAAATGTTTTTGTTATGTTTATTCGAGATGTTATGAAACACCGTAGACTGTTTTCAGCAAGTTACAACATTGAAATGCAGAAATAAGGACTTTTCCATAAACAAGCTCTAAATCATGTTTGATGCGCTCTGGATGTTCAATTTTTGCTGTGCTGTGTCTAGTTGAGATTAAATGAACACCGTGGATAGTTTTCAGCAAGTTGCAACATTGAAATGCAGAAATAAGCACTTTTCCATAAACAAGCTCTAAATCATGTTTGATGCACTCTGGATGTTCAATTTTTGCTGTGCTGTGTCTAGTTCAGATGAAATGAACGCCGTGGACAGTTTTCAGCAAGTTGCAATATTGAAATGCAGAAGTAAAGCACTTTTCCATAAACAAGCTCTAAATCATGTTTGAAGCACTCTGGATAAAAAATGTTTTTGTTATGTTTATTCGAGATGTTATGAAAACACTGTAGATTGTTTTCAGCAAGTTACAACATTGAAATGCAGAAATAAGCACTTTTCCATAAACAAGCTCTAAATCATGTTTGATGCACTCTGGATGTTCAATTTTTGCTGTGCTGTGTCTAGTTGAGATTAAATGAAAACCGTGGATAGTTTTCAGCAAGTTGCAACATTGAAATGCAGAAAAAAGCACTTTTCCATAAACAAGCTCTAAATCATGTTTGATGCACTCTGGATGTTCAATTTTTGCTGTGCTGTGTCTAGTTCAGATGAAATGAACGCCGTGGACAGTTTTCAGCAAGTTGCAACATTGAAATGCAGAAGTAAAGCACTTTTCCATAAACAAGCTCTAAATCATGTTTAAGCACTCTGGATAAAAAATGTTTTTGTTATGTTTATTCGAGATGTTATGAAAACACTGTAGATTATTTTCAGCAAGTTACAACATTGAAATGCAGAAATAAGCACTTTTCCATAAACAAGCTCTAAATCATGTTTGATGCACTCTGGATGTTCAATTTTTGCTGTGCTGTGTCTAGTTGAGATTAAATGAACACCGTGGATAGTTTTCAGCAAGTTGCAACATTGAAATGCAGAAATAAGCACTTTTCCATAAACAAGCTCTAAATCATGTTTGATGTACTCTGGATGTTCAATTTTTGCTGTGCTGTGTCTAGTTGAGATTAAATGAACACCGTGGATAGTTTTCAGCAAGTTGCAACATTGAAATGCAGAAATAAGCACTTTTCCATAAACAAGCTCTAAATCATGTTTGATGCACTCTGGATGTTCAATTTTTGCTGTGCTGTGTCTAGTTGAGATTAAATGAACACCGTGGACAGTTTTCAGCAAGTTACAACATTGAAATGCAGAAATAAGCACTTTTCCATAAACAAGCTCTAAATCATGTTTGAAGCACTCTGGATAAAAAATGTTTTTGTTATGTTTATTCGAGATGTTATGAAAACATTGTAGATTGTTTTCAGCAAGTTACAACATTGAAATGCAGAAATAAGCACTTTTCCATAAACAAGCTCTAAATCATGTTTGATGCACTCTGGATGTTCAATTTTTGCTGTGCTGTGTCTAGTTGAGATTAAATGAACACCGTGGATAGTTTTCAGCAAGTTGCAACATTGAAATGCAGAAAATAAGCACTTTTCCATAAACAAGCTCTAAATCATGTTTGATGCACTCTGGATGTTCAATTTTTGCTGTGCTGTGTCTAGTTCAGATGAAATGAACGCCGTGGACAGTTTTCAGCAAGTTGCAACATTGAAATGCAGAGTAAAGCACTTTTCCATAAACAAGCTCTAAATCATGTTTGAAGCACTCTGGATAAAAAATGTTTTTGTTATGTTTATTCGAGATGTTATGAAAACACTGTAGATTGTTTTCAGCAAGTTACAACATTGAAATGCAGAAATAAGCACTTTTCCATAAACAAGCTCTAAATCATGTTTGATGCACTCTGGATGTTCAATTTTTGCTGTGCTGTGTCTAGTTGAGATTAAATGAAAACCGTGGATAGTTTTCAGCAAGTTGCAACATTGAAATGCAGAAATAAGCACTTTTCCATAAACAAGCTCTAAATCATGTTTGATGCACTCTGGATGTTCAATTTTTGCTGTGCTGTGTCTAGTTGAGATTAAATGAACACCGTGGATATTTTTCAGCAAGTTGCAACATTGAAATGCAGAAATAAGCACTTTTCCATAAACAAGCTCTAAATCATGTTTGATGCACTCTGGATGTTCAATTTTTGCTGTGCTGTGTCTAGTTCAGATGAAATGAACGCCGTGGACAGTTTTCAGCAAGTTGCAACATTGAAATGCAGAGTAAAGCACTTTTCCATAAACAAGCTCTAAATCATGTTTAAGCACTCTGGATAAAAATGTTTTTGTTATGTTTATTCGAGATGTTATGAAAACACTGTAGATTGTTTTCAGCAAGTTACAACATTGAAATGCAGAAATAAGCACTTTTCCATAAACAAGCTCTAAATCATGTTTGATGCACTCTGGATGTTCAATTTTTGCTGTGCTGTGTCTAGTTGAGATTAAATGAACACCGTGGATATTTTTCAGCAAGTTGCAACATTGAAATGCAGAAATAAGCACTTTTCCATAAACAAGCTCTAAATCATGTTTGATGCACTCTGGATGTTCAATTTTTGCTGTGCTGTGTCTAGTTCAGATGAAATGAACGCCGTGGACAGTTTTCAGCAAGTTGCAACATTGAAATGCAGAAGTAAAGCACTTTTCCATAAATAAGCTCTAAATCATGTTTGAAGCACTCTGGATAAAAATGTTTTTGTTATGTTTATTCGAGATGTTATGAAAACACTGTAGATTGTTTTCAGCAAGTTACAACATTGAAATGCAGAAATAAGCACTTTTCCATAAACAAGCTCTAAATCATGTTTGATGCACTCTGGATGTTCAATTTTTGCTGTGCTGTGTCTAGTTGAGATTAAATGAACACCGTGGACAGTTTTCAGCAAGTTACAACATTGAAATGCAGAAATAAGCACTTTTCCATAAACAAGCTCTAAATCATGTTTGATGCACTCTGGATGTTAAATTTTTGCTGTGCTGTGTCTAGTTCAGATGAAATGAACGCCGTGGACAGTTTTCAGCAAGTTGCAACATTGAAATGCAGAAGTAAAGCACTTTTCCATAAACAAGCTCTAAATCATGTTTGAAAGCACTCTGGATAAAAATGTTTTTGTTATGTTTATTCGAGATGTTATGAAAACACTGTAGATTGTTTTCAGCAAGTTACAACATTGAAATGCAGAAATAAGCACTTTTCCATAAACAAGCTCTAAATCATGTTTGATGCACTCTGGATGTTTAATTTTTGCTGTGCTGTGTCTAGTTGAGATTAAATGAACACCGTGGATAGTTTTCAGCAAGTTGCAACATTGAAATGCAGAAGTAAAGCACTTTTCCATAAATAAGCTCTAAATCATGTTTGAAGCACTCTGGATAAAAAATGTTTTTGTTATGTTTATTCGAGATGTTATGAAAACACTGTAGATTGTTTTCAGCAAGTTACAACATTGAAATGCAGAAATAAGCACTTTTCCATAAACAAGCTCTAATCATGTTTGATGCACTCTGGATGTTCAATTTTTGCTGTGCTGTGTCTAGTTGAGATTAAATGAACACCGTGGATAGTTTTCAGCAAGTTGCAACATTGAAATGCAGAAATAAGCACTTTTCCATAAAAAAGCTCTAAATCATGTTTGAAGCACTCTGGATAAAAAATGTTTTTGTTATGTTTATTCGAGATGTTATGAAAACACTGTAGATTGTTTTCAGCAAGTTACAACATTGAAATGCAGAAATAAGCACTTTTCCATAAACAAGCTCATGTTTGATGCACTCTGGATGTTCAATTTTTGCTGTGCTGTGTCTAGTTGAGATTAAATGAACACCGTGGATAGTTTTCAGCAAGTTGCAACAATTGAAATGCAGAAATAAGCACTTTTCCATAAAAAGCTCTAAATCATGTTTGAAGCACTCTGGATAAAAAATGTTGTTGTTATGTTTATCGCAGATGTTAATGAAACACTGTAGATTGTTTTCAGCAGTTCAACATTGAAATGCAGAAATAAGCACTTTTCCATAAACAAGCTCATGTTTGATGCACTCTGGATGTTCAATTTTTGCTGTGCTGTGTCTAGTTGAGATTAAATGAACACGTGGAAGTTTTCAGCAAGTTGCAACATTGAAATGCAGAAATAAGCACTTTTCCATAAAAAGCTCTAAATCATGTTTGAATGCACTCTGGATGTCCAATTTTTGCTGTGCTGTGTCTAGTTCAGATAAAATGAACGCCGTGGATAGTTTTCAGCAAGTTGCAACATTGAAATGCAGAAATAAGCACTTTTCCATAAACAAGCTCTAAATCATGTTTGATGCACTCTGGATGTTCAATTTTTGCTGTGCTGTGTCTAGTTGAGATTAAATGAACACCGTGGATAGTTTTCAGCAAGTTGCAACATTGAAATGCAGAAATAAGCACTTTTCCATAAACAAGCTCTAAATCATGTTTGATGCACTCTGGATGTTCAATTTTGCTGTGCTGTGTCTAGTGAGATTAAATGAACACCGTGGACAGTTTTCAGCAAGTTACAACATTGAAATGCAGAAATAAGCACTTTTCCATAAACAAGCTCTAAATCATGTTTGATGCACTCTGGATGTTCAATTTTTGCTGTGCTGTGTCTAGTTGAGATTAAATGAACACCGTGGATAGTTTTCAGCAAGTTGCAACATTGAAATGCAGAAATAAGCACTTTTCCATAAACAAGCTATAAATCATGTTTGATGTACTCTGGATGTCAATTTTTGCTGTGCTGTGTCTAGTTGAGATTAAATGAACACCGTGGATAGTTTTCAGCAAGTTGCAACATTGAAATGCAGAAATAAGCACTTTTCCATAAACAAGCTCTAAATCATGTTTGATGCACTCTGGATGTTCAATTTTTGCTGTGCTGTGTCTAGTTCAGATAAATGAACACCGTGGACAGTTTTCAGCAAGTTACAACATTGAAATGCAGAAAGTAAGCACTTTTCCATAAACAAGCTCTAAATCATGTTTGAAGCACTCTGGATAAAAAATGTTTTTGTTATGTTTATTCGAGATGTTATGAAAACACCGTAGACTGTTTTCAGCAGTTACAACATTGAAATGCAGAAATAAGGCACTTTTCCATAAACAAGCTCTAAATCATGTTTGATGCGCTCTGGATGTTCAATTTTTGCTGTGCTGTGTCTAGTTGAGATTAAATGAACACCGTGGATAGTTTTCAGCAAGTTGCAACATTGAAATGCAGAAATAAGCACTTTTCCATAAACAAGCTCTAAATCATGTTTGATGCACTCTGGATGTTCAATTTTTGCTGTGCTGTGTCTAGTTCAGATGAAATGAACGCCGTGGACAGTTTTTCAGCAAGTTGCAATATTGAAATGCAGAAGTAAAGCACTTTTCCATAAACAAGCTCTAAATCATGTTTGAAGCACTCTGGATAAAAAATGTTTTTGTTATGTTTATTCGAGATGTTATGAAAACACTGTAGACTGTTTTCAGCAAGTTACAACATTGAAATGCAGAAATAAGCACTTTTCCATAAACAAGCTCTAAATCATGTTTGATGCACTCTGGATGTTCAATTTTTGCTGTGCTGTGTCTAGTTGAGATTAAATGAACACCGTGGATAGTTTTCAGCAAGTTGCAACATTGAAATGCAGAAATAAGCACTTTTCCATAAACAAGCTCTAAATCATGTTTGATGCACTCTGGATGTTCAATTTTTGCTGTGCTGTGTCTAGTTGAGATGAAATGAACACCGTGGACAGTTTTCAGCAAGTTGCAACATTGAAATGCAGAAATAAGCACTTTTCCATAAACAAGCTCTAAATCATGTTTGAAGCACTCTGGATAAAAAATGTTTTTGTTATGTTTATTCGAGATGTTATGAAAACACTGTAGACTGTTTTCAGCAAGTTACAACATTGAAATGCAGAAATAAGCACTTTTCCATAAACAAGCTCTAAATCATGTTTGATGCACTCTGGATGTTCAATTTTTGCTGTGCTGTGTCTAGTTGAGATTAAATGAACACCGTGGATAGTTTTCAGCAAGTTGCAACATTGAAATGCAGAAATAAGCACTTTTCCATAAACAAGCTCTAAATCATGTTTGATGCACTCTGGATGTTCAATTTTTGCTGTGCTGTGTCTAGTTGAGATTAAATGAACACCGTGGATAGTTTTCAGCAAGTTGCAACATTGAAATGCAGAAATAAGCACTTTTCCATAAACAAGCTCTAAATCATGTTTGATGCACTCTGGATGTTCAATTTTTGCTGTGCTGTGTCTAGTTGAGATGAAATGAACACCGTGGACAGTTTTCAGCAAGTTGCAACATTGAAATGCAGAAATAAGCACTTTTCCATAAACAAGCTCTAAATCATGTTTGAAGCACTCTGGATAAAAAATTTTTTGTTATGTTTATTCGAGATGTTATGAAAACACTGTAGACTGTTTTCAGCAAGTTACAACATTGAAATGCAGAAATAAGCACTTTTCCATAAACAAGCTCTAAATCATGTTTGATGCACTCTGGATGTTCAATTTTTGCTGTGCTGTGTCTAGTTGAGATTAAATGAACACCGTGGATAGTTTTCAGCAAGTTGCAACATTGAAATGCAGAAATAAGCACTTTTCCATAAACAAGCTCTAAATCATGTTTGATGCACTCTGGATGTCCAATTTTTGCTGTGCTGTGTCTAGTTGAGATGAAATGAACACCGTGGACAGTTTTCAGCAAGTTGCAACATTGAAATGCAGAAATAAGCACTTTTCCATAAACAAGCTCTAAATCATGTTTGAAGCACTCTGGATAAAAAATGTTTTTGTTATGTTTATTCGAGATGTTATGAAAACACTGTAGACTGTTTTCAGCAAGTTACAACATTGAAATGCAGAAATAAGCACTTTTCCATAAACAAGCTCTAAATCATGTTTGATGCACTCTGGATGTTCAATTTTTGCTGTGCTGTGTCTAGTTGAGATTAAATGAACACCGTGGACAGTTTTCAGCAAGTTGCAACATTGAAATGCAGAAATAAGCACTTTTCCATAAACAAGCTCTAAATCATGTTTGATGCACTCTGGATGTTCAATTTTTGCTGTGCTGTGTCTAGTTGAGATGAAATGAACACCGTGGACAGTTTTCAGCAAGTTGCAACATTGAAATGCAGAAATAAGCACTTTTCCATAAACAAGCTCTAAATCATGTTTGAAGCACTCTGGATAAAAAATGTTTTTGTTATGTTTATTCGAGATGTTATGAAAACACTGTAGACTGTTTTCAGCAAGTTACAACATTGAAATGCAGAAATAAGCACTTTTCCATAAACAAGCTCTAAATCATGTTTGATGCACTCTGGATGTTCAATTTTTGCTGTGCTGTGTCTAGTTGAGATTAAATGAACACCGTGGATAGTTTTCAGCAAGTTGCAACATTGAAATGCAGAAATAAGCACTTTTCCATAAACAAGCTCTAAATCATGTTTGAAGCACTCTGGATAAAAAATTTTTTGTTATGTTTATTCGAGATGTTATGAAAACACTGTAGACTGTTTTCAGCAAGTTACAACATTGAAATGCAGAAATAAGCACTTTTCCATAAACAAGCTCTAAATCATGTTTGATGCACTCTGGATGTTCAATTTTTGCTGTGCTGTGTCTAGTTGAGATTAAATGAACACCGTGGATAGTTTTCAGCAAGTTGCAACATTGAAATGCAGAAATAAGCACTTTTCCATAAACAAGCTCTAAATCATGTTTGAAGCACTCTGGATAAAAAATTTTTTGTTATGTTTATTCGAGATGTTATGAAAACACTGTAGACTGTTTTCAGCAAGTTACAACATTGAAATGCAGAAATAAGCACTTTTCCATAAACAAGCTCTAAATCATGTTTGATGCACTCTGGATGTTCAATTTTTGCTGTGCTGTGTCTAGTTGAGATTAAATGAACACCGTGGACAGTTTTCAGCAAGTTGCAACATTGAAATGCAGAAATAAGCACTTTTCCATAAACAAGCTCTAAATCATGTTTGAAGCACTCTGGATAAAAAATTTTTTGTTATGTTTATTCGAGATGTTATGAAAACACTGTAGACTGTTTTCAGCAAGTTACAACATTGAAATGCAGAAATAAGCACTTTTCCATAAACAAGCTCTAAATCATGTTTGATGCACTCTGGATGTTCAATTTTTGCTGTGCTGTGTCTAGTTGAGATTAAATGAACACCGTGGACAGTTTTCAGCAAGTTGCAACATTGAAATGCAGAAATAAGCACTTTTCCATAAACAAGCTCTAAATCATGTTTGATGCACTCTGGATGTCCAATTTTTGCTGTGCTGTGTCTAGTTGAGATGAAATGAACACCGTGGATAGTTTTCAGCAAGTTGCAACATTGAAATGCAGAAATAAGCACTTTTCCATAAACAAGCTCTAAATCATGTTTGATGCACTCTGGATGTTCAATTTTTGCTGTGCTGTGTCTAGTTGAGATTAAATGAACACCGTGGACAGTTTTCAGCAAGTTGCAACATTGAAATGCAGAAATAAGCACTTTTCCATAAACAAGCTCTAAATCATGTTTGATGCACTCTGGATGTCAATTTTTGCTGTGCTGTGTCTAGTTGAGATTAAATGAACACCGTGGACAGTTTTCAGCAAGTTGCAACATTGAAATGCAGAAATAAGCACTTTTCCATAAACAAGCTCTAAATCATGTTTGATGCACTCTGGATGTTCAATTTTTGCTGTGCTGTGTCTAGTTGAGATTAAATGAACACCGTGGATAGTTTTCAGCAAGTTGCAACATTGAAATGCAGAAATAAGCACTTTTCCATAAACAAGCTCTAAATCATGTTTGATGCACTCTGGATGTCCAATTTTTGCTGTGCTGTGTCTAGTTGAGATGAAATGAACACCGTGGACAGTTTTCAGCAAGTTACAACATTGAAATGCAGAAATAAGCACTTTTCCATAAACAAGCTCTAAATCATGTTTGATGCACTCTGGATGTTCAATTTTTGCTGTGCTGTGTCTAGTTGAGATTAAATGAACACCGTGGATAGTTTTCAGCAAGTTGCAACATTGAAATGCAGAAATAAGCACTTTTCCATAAACAAGCTCTAAATCATGTTTGATGCACTCTGGATGTTCAATTTTTGCTGTGCTGTGTCTAGTTGAGATGAAATGAACACCGTGGACAGTTTTCAGCAAGTTGCAACATTGAAATGCAGAAATAAGCACTTTTCCATAAACAAGCTCTAAATCATGTTTGATGCACTCTGGATGTTCAATTTTTGCTGTGCTGTGTCTAGTTGAGATTAAATGAACACCGTGGATAGTTTTCAGCAAGTTGCAACATTGAAATGCAGAAATAAGCACTTTTCCATAAACAAGCTCTAAATCATGTTTGATGCACTCTGGATGTTCAATTTTTGCTGTGCTGTGTCTAGTTGAGATGAAATGAACACCGTGGACAGTTTTCAGCAAGTTGCAACATTGAAATGCAGAAATAAGCACTTTTCCATAAACAAGCTCTAAATCATGTTTGAAGCACTCTGGATAAAAAATGTTTTTGTTATGTTTATTCGAGATGTTATGAAAACACTGTAGATGTTTTCAGCAAGTTACAACATTGAAATGCAGAAATAAGCACTTTTCCATAAACAAGCTCTAAATCATGTTTGATGCACTCTGGATGTTCAATTTTTGCTGTGCTGTGTCTAGTTGAGATTAAATGAACACCGTGGATAGTTTTCAGCAAGTTGCAACATTGAAATGCAGAAATAAGCACTTTTCCATAAACAAGCTCTAAATCATGTTTGAAGCACTCTGGATAAAAAATGTTTTGTTATGTTTATTCGAGATGTTATGAAAACACTGTAGACTGTTTTCAGCAAGTTACAACATTGAAATGCAGAAATAAGCACTTTTCCATAAACAAGCTCTAAATCATGTTTGATGCACTCTGGATGTTCAATTTTTGCTGTGCTGTGTCTAGTTGAGATTAAATGAACACCGTGGATAGTTTTCAGCAAGTTGCAACATTGAAATGCAGAAATAAGCACTTTTCCATAAACAAGCTCTAAATCATGTTTGATGCACTCTGGATGTTCAATTTTTGCTGTGCTGTGTCTAGTTGAGATGAAATGAACACCGTGGACAGTTTTCAGCAAGTTGCAACATTGAAATGCAGAAATAAGCACTTTTCCATAAACAAGCTCTAAATCATGTTTGAAGCACTCTGGATAAAAAATGTTTTTGTTATGTTTATTCGAGATGTTATGAAAACACTGTAGATTGTTTTCAGCAAGTTACAACATTGAAATGCAGAAATAAGCACTTTTCCATAAACAAGCTCTAAATCATGTTTGATGCACTCTGGATGTTCAATTTTTGCTGTGCTGTGTCTAGTTGAGATAAAATGAACGCCGTGGACAGTTTTCAGCAAGTTGCAACATTGAAATGCAGAAATAAAGCACTTTTCCATAAACAAGCTCTAAATCATGTTTGATGCACTCTGGATGTTCAATTTTTGCTGTGCTGTGTCTAGTTGAGATGAAATGAACACCGTGGACAGTTTTCAGCAAGTTGCAACATTGAAATGCAGAAATAAGCACTTTTCCATAAACAAGCTCTAAATCATGTTTGAAGCACTCTGGATAAAAAATGTTTTTGTTATGTTTATTCGAGATGTTATGAAAACACTGTAGATTGTTTTCAGCAAGTTACAACATTGAAATGCAGAAATAAGCACTTTTCCATAAACAAGCTCTAAATCATGTTTGATGCACTCTGGATGTTCAATTTTTGCTGTGCTGTGTCTAGTTGAGATTAAATGAACACCGTGGATAGTTTTCAGCAAGTTGCAACATTGAAATGCAGAAATAAGCACTTTTCCATAAACAAGCTCTAAATCATGTTTGAAGCACTCTGGATAAAAAATGTTTTTGTTATGTTTATTCGAGATGTTATGAAAACACTGTAGACTGTTTTCAGCAAGTTACAACATTGAAATGCAGAAATAAGCACTTTTCCATAAACAAGCTCTAAATCATGTTTGATGCACTCTGGATGTTCAATTTTTGCTGTGCTGTGTCTAGTTGAGATTAAATGAACACCGTGGACAGTTTTCAGCAAGTTGCAACATTGAAATGCAGAAATAAGCACTTTTCCATAAACAAGCTCTAAATCATGTTTGATGCACTCTGGATGTTCAATTTTTGCTGTGCTGTGTCTAGTTGAGATTAAATGAACACCGTGGATAGTTTTCAGCAAGTTGCAACATTGAAATGCAGAAATAAGCACTTTTCCATAAACAAGCTCTAAATCATGTTTGATGCACTCTGGATGTTCAATTTTTGCTGTGCTGTGTCTAGTTGAGATGAAATGAACGCCGTGGACAGTTTTCAGCAAGTTGCAACATTGAAATGCAGAAATAAGCACTTTTCCATAAACAAGCTCTAAATCATGTTTGAAGCACTCTGGATAAAAAATGTTTTTGTTATGTTTATTCGAGATGTTATGAAAACACTGTAGACTGTTTTCAGCAAGTTACAACATTGAAATGCAGAAATAAGCACTTTTCCATAAACAAGCTCTAAATCATGTTTGATGCACTCTGGATGTTCAATTTTTGCTGTGCTGTGTCTAGTTGAGATTAAATGAACACCGTGGACAGTTTTCAGCAAGTTGCAACATTGAAATGCAGAAATAAGCACTTTTCCATAAACAAGCTCTAAATCATGTTTGATGCACTCTGGATGTTCAATTTTTGCTGTGCTGTGTCTAGTTGAGATGAAATGAACGCCGTGGACAGTTTTCAGCAAGTTGCAACATTGAAATGCAGAAATAAGCACTTTTCCATAAACAAGCTCTAAATCATGTTTGAAGCACTCTGGATAAAAAATGTTTTTGTTATGTTATTCGAGATGTTATGAAAACACTGTAGATGTTTTCAGCAAGTTACAACATTGAAATGCAGAAATAAGCACTTTTCCATAAACAAGCTCTAAATCATGTTTGATGCACTCTGGATGTTCAATTTTTGCTGTGCTGTGTCTAGTTGAGATTAAATGAACACCGTGGATAGTTTTCAGCAAGTTGCAACATTGAAATGCAGAAATAAGCACTTTTCCATAAACAAGCTCTAAATCATGTTTGATGCACTCTGGATGTCCAATTTTTGCTGTGCTGTGTCTAGTTGAGATGAAATGAACACCGTGGACAGTTTTCAGCAAGTTGCAACATTGAAATGCAGAAATAAGCACTTTTCCATAAACAAGCTCTAAATCATGTTTGATGCACTCTGGATGTTCAATTTTGCTGTGCTGTGTCTAGTTGAGATTAAATGAACACCGTGGACAGTTTTCAGCAAGTTGCAACATTGAAATGCAGAAATAAGCACTTTTCCATAAACAAGCTCTAAATCATGTTTGATGCACTCTGGATGTTCAATTTTTGCTGTGCTGTGTCTAGTTGAGATTAAATGAACACCGTGGATAGTTTTCAGCAAGTTGCAACATTGAAATGCAGAAATAAGCACTTTTCCATAAACAAGCTCTAAATCATGTTTGAAGCACTCTGGATAAAAAATGTTTTGTTATGTTTATTCGAGATGTTATGAAAACACTGTAGACTGTTTTCAGCAAGTTACAACATTGAAATGCAGAAATAAGCACTTTTCCATAAACAAGCTCTAAATCATGTTTGATGCACTCTGGATGTTCAATTTTTGCTGTGCTGTGTCTAGTTGAGATTAAATGAACACCGTGGATAGTTTTCAGCAAGTTGCAACATTGAAATGCAGAAATAAGCACTTTTCCATAAACAAGCTCTAAATCATGTTTGATGCACTCTGGATGTTCAATTTTGCTGTGCTGTGTCTAGTTGAGATGAAATGAACGCCGTGGACAGTTTTCAGCAAGTTGCAACATTGAAATGCAGAAATAAGCACTTTTCCATAAACAAGCTCTAAATCATGTTTGAAGCACTCTGGATAAAAAATGTTTTTGTTATGTTTATTCGAGATGTTATGAAAACACTGTAGACTGTTTTCAGCAAGTTACAACATTGAAATGCAGAAATAAGCACTTTTCCATAAACAAGCTCTAAATCATGTTTGATGCACTCTGGATGTTCAATTTTTGCTGTGCTGTGTCTAGTTGAGATTAAATGAACACCGTGGATAGTTTTCAGCAAGTTGCAACATTGAAATGCAGAAATAAGCACTTTTCCATAAACAAGCTCTAAATCATGTTTGAAGCACTCTGGATGCCCAATTTTTGCTGTGCTGTGTCTAGTTCAGATAAATGAACGCCGTGGACAGTTTTCAGCAAGTTGCAACATTGAAATGCAGAAATAAGCACTTTTCCATAAACAAGCTCTAAATCATGTTTGATGCACTCTGGATGTTCAATTTTTGCTGTGCTGTGTCTAGTTGAGATGAAATGAACACGTGGACAGTTTTCAGCAAGTTGCAACATTGAAATGCAGAAATAAGCACTTTTCCATAAACAAGCTCTAAATCATGTTTGATGCACTCTGGATGTCCAATTTTTGCTGTGCTGTGTCTAGTTGAGATTAAATGAACACCGTGGATAGTTTTCAGCAAGTTGCAACATTGAAATGCAGAAATAAGCACTTTTCCATAAACAAGCTCTAAATCATGTTTGAAGCACTCTGGATAAAAAAATGTTTTGTTATGTTTATTCGAGATGTTATGAAAACACTGTAGATTGTTTTCAGCAAGTTACAACATTGAAATGCAGAAATAAGCACTTTTCCATAAACAAGCTCTAAATCATGTTTGATGCACTCTGGATGTCCAATTTTTGCTGTGCTTTGTCTAGTTGAGATAAATGAACACCGTGGACAGTTTTCAGCAAGTTACAACATTGAAATGCAGAAATAAGCACTTTTCCATAAACAAGCTCTAAATCATGTTTGATGCACTCTGGATGTTCAATTTTTGCTGTGCTGTGTCTAGTTGAGATGAAATGAACACCGTGGACAGTTTTCAGCAAGTTGCAACATTGAAATGCAGAAATAAGCACTTTTCCATAAACAAGCTCTAAATCATGTTTGATGCACTCTGGATGTTCAATTTTTGCTGTGCTTTGTCTAGTTGAGATAAATGAACACCGTGGATAGTTTTCAGCAAGTTGCAACATTGAAATGCAGAAATAAGCACTTTTCCATAAACAAGCTCTAAATCATGTTTGATGCACTCTGGATGTTATTTTGTGCTGTGTCTAGTTGATTAAATGAACGCGTGGACAGTTTTCAGCAAGTTGAAAAAATGCAAACACTCGTGGACAAAATTTTTGTTTGTCGAGCAAGTTTTCAGCAAGTTACACATTGAAATGCAGAAATAAGCACTTTTCATAAACAAGCTCTAAATCATGTTTGATGCACTCTGGATGTTCAATTTTTGCTGTGCTGTGTCTAGTTGAGATTAAATGAACACCGTGGACAGTTTTCAGCAAGTTGCAACATTGAAATGCAGAAATGCAAATAAGCACTTTTCCACAATAAACAAGCTCTAATGCATTTTTGCTCTAAATCATGTTTGAAGCACTCTGG
>NW_022262001.1:0-20940 GCF_002021735.2 Oncorhynchus kisutch
GGACAGTTTTCAGCAAGTTGCAACATTGAAATGCAGAAATAGCACTTTTCCATAAACAAGCTCTAAATCATGTTTGAAGCATCACTCTGGATATAAAAAAAATGTTTTGTTATGTTTATTCGAGATGTTATGAAAACACTGGAGACTTTTTCAGCAAGTTACAACATTGAAATGCAGAAATAAGCACTTTTCCATAAACAAGCTCTAAATCATGTTTGATGCACTCTGGATATCCAATTTTTGCTGTGCTGTGTCTAGGTTGAGATGAAATGAACACCGTGGACAGTTTTCAGCAAGTTGCAACATTGAAATGCAGAAATAAGCACTTTTCCATAAACAAGCTCTAAATCATGTTTGAAGCACTCTGGATAAAAAATTTTGTTATGTTGTTTATTCGAGATGTATGAAAACACTGTAGACTGTTTTCAGCAAGTTACAACATTGAAATGCAGAAATAAGCACTTTTCCATAAACAAGCTCTAAATCATGTTTGATGCACTCTGGATGTCCAATTTTTGCTGTGCTGTGTCTAGGTTGAGATGAAATGAACGCCGTGGACAGTTTTCAGCAAGTTTGCAACATTGAAATGCAGAAATAAGCACTTTTCCATAAAAGCTCTAAATCATGTTTGAAGCACTCTGGATAAAAAATGTTTTTGTTATGTTTATTCGAGATGTTATGAAAACACTGTAGACTGTTTTCAGCAAGTTACAACATTGAAATGCAGAAATAAGCACTTTTCCATAAACAAGCTCTAAATCATGTTTGATGCACTCTGGATATCCAAATTTTTGCTGTGCTGTGTCTAGGTTGAGATGAAATGAACGCACCGTGGACAGTTTTCAGCAAGTTGCAACATTGAAATGCAGAAATAAGCACTTTTCCATAAACAAGCTCTAAATCATGTTTGATGCACTCTGGATATCCAATTTTTGCTGTGCTGTGTCTAGGTTGAGATGAAATGAACGCCGTGGACAGTTTTCAGCAAGTTGCAACATTGAAATGCAGAAATAAGCACTTTTCCATAAACAAGCTCTAAATCATGTTTGAAGCACTCTGGATAAAAAATGTTTTGTTGTGTTATTCGAGATGTTATGAAAACACTGTAGACGTTTTCAGCAAGTTACAACATTGAAATGCAGAAATAAGCACTTTTCCATAAACAAGCTCTAAATCATGTTTGAAGCACTCTGGATAAAAAAATGTTTTTGTTATGTTTATTCGAGATGTTATGAAAACACTGTAGACTGTTTTCAGCAAGTTACAACATTGAAATGCAGAAATAAGCACTTTTCCATAAACAAGCTCTAAATCATGTTTGATGCACTCTGGATATCCAATTTTTGCTGTGCTGTGTCTAGGTTGAGATGAAATGAACGCCGTGGACAGTTTTCAGCAAGTTGCAACATTGAAATGCAGAAATAAGCACTTTTCCATAAACAAGCTCTAAATCATGTTTGATGCACTCTGGATAAAAAAATGTTTTTGTATGTTTATTCGAGATGTTATGAAAACACTGTAGACAGTTTTCAGCAAGTTACAACATTGAAATGCAGAAATAAGCACTTTTCCATAAACAAGCTCTAAATCATGTTTGAGCACTCTGGATGTCCAATTTTGCTGTGCTGTGTCTAGTTGAGATGAAATGAACACTGTGGACAGTTTTCAGCAAGTTGCAACATTGAAATGCAGAAATAAGCACTTTTCCATAAACAAGCTCTAAATCATGTTTGATGCACTCTGGATATCCAATTTTTGCTGTGCTGTGTCTAGGTTGAGATGAAATGAACGCCGTGGACAGTTTTCAGCAAGTTGCAACATTGAAATGCAGAAATAAGCACTTTTCCATAAACAAGCTCTAAATCATGTTTGAAGCACTCTGGATAAAAAATGTTTTTGTTATGTTTATTCGAGATGTTATGAAAACACTGTAGACTGTTTTCAGCAAGTTACAACATTGAAATGCAGAAATAAGCACTTTTCCATAAACAAGCTCTAAATCATGTTTGATGCACTCTGGATATCCAATTTTTGCTGTGCTGTGTCTAGGTTGAGATGAAATGAACGCCGTGGACAGTTTTCAGCAAGTTGCAACATTGAAATGCAGAAATAAGCACTTTTCCATAAACAAGCTCTAAATCATGTTTGAAGCACTCTGGATAAAAATGTTTTTGTTATGTTTATTCGAGATGTTATGAAAACACTGTAGACTGTTTCAGCAAGTTACAACATTGAAATGCAGAAATAAGCACTTTTCCATAAACAAGCTCTAAATCATGTTTGATGCACTCTGGATATCCAATTTTTGCTGTGCTGTGTCTAGGTTGAGATGAAATGAACGCCGTGGACAGTTTTCAGCAAGTTGCAACATTGAAATGCAGAAATAAGCACTTTTCCATAAACAAGCTCTAAATCATGTTTGATGCACTCTGGATATCCAATTTGTACTGTGCTGTGTCTAGGTTGAGATGAAATGAACGCCGTGGACAGTTTTCAGCAAGTTGCAACATTGAAATGCAGAAATAAGCACTTTTCCATAAACAAGCTCTAAATCATGTTTGAAGCACTCTGGATAAAAAAATGTTTTTGTTATGTTTATTCGAGATGTTATGAAAACACTGTAGACTGTTTTCAGCAAGTTACAACATTGAAATGCAGAAATAAGCACTTTTCCATAAACAAGCTCTAAATCATGTTTGATGCACTCTGGATATCCAATTTTTGCTGTGCTGTGTCTAGGTTGAGATGAAATGAACGCCGTGGACAGTTTTCAGCAAGTTGCAACATTGAAATGCAGAAATAAGCACTTTTCCATAAACAAGCTCTAAATCATGTTTGAAGCACTCTGGATAAAAAAATGTTTTGTTATGTTTATTCGAGATGTTATGAAAACACTGTAGACTGTTTTCAGCAAGTTACAACATTGAAATGCAGAAATAAGCACTTTTCCATAAACAAGCTCTAAATCATGTTTGATGCACTCTGGATATCCAATTTTTGCTGTGCTGTGTCTAGGTTGAGATGAAATGAACGCCGTGGACAGTTTTCAGCAAGTTGCAACATTGAAATGCAGAAATAAGCACTTTTCCATAAACAAGCTCTAAATCATGTTTGAAGCACTCTGGATAAAAAAATGTTTTTGTTATGTTTATTCGAGATGTTATGAAAACACTGTAGACTGTTTTCAGCAAGTTACAACATTGAAATGCAGAAATAAGCACTTTTCCATAAACAAGCTCTAAATCATGTTTGATGCACTCTGGATATCCAATTTTTGCTGTGCTGTGTCTAGTTGAGATGAAATGAACGCCGTGGACAGTTTTCAGCAAGTTGCAACATTGAAATGCAGAAATAAGCACTTTTCCATAAACAAGCTCTAAATCATGTTTGAAGCACTCTGGATAAAAAATGTTTTTGTTATGTTTATTCGAGATGTTATGAAAACACTGTAGACTGTTTTCAGCAAGTTACAACATTGAAATGCAGAAATAAGCACTTTTCCATAAACAAGCTCTAAATCATGTTTGATGCACTCTGGATATCCAATTTTTGCTGTGCTGTGTCTAGGTTGAGATGAAATGAACGCCGTGGACAGTTTTCAGCAAGTTGCAACATTGAAATGCAGAAATAAGCACTTTTCCATAAACAAGCTCTAAATCATGTTTGAAGCACTCTGGATAAAAAATGTTTTTGTTATGTTTATTCGAGATGTATGAAAAACACTGGACTGTTTCAGCAAGTTACAACATTGAAATGCAGAAATAAGCACTTTTCCATAAACAAGCTCTAAATCATGTTTGATGCACTCTGGATATCCAATTTTGTGTGTGTGCTGTGTCTAGGTTGAGATGAAATGAACGCCGTGGACAGTTTTCAGCAAGTTGCAACATTGAAATGCAGAAATAAGCACTTTTCCATAAACAAGCTCTAAATCATGTTTGATGCACTCTGGATATCCAATTTTTGCTGTGCTGTGTATGGTTGAGATGAAATGAAACCGTGGACAGTTTTCAGCAAGAAGTTGCAACATTGAAATGCAGAAATAAGCACTTTTCCATAAACAAGCTCTAAATCATGTTTGAAGCACTCTGGATAAAAATTTTTGTTATGGTTATTCGAGTGTTATGAAACATGTGGACAGTTTTCAGCAAGTTGCAACATTGAAATGCAGAAATAAGCACTTTTCCAAACAAGCTCTAAATCATGTTTGAAGCACTCTGGATAAAAAAATGTTTTTGTTATGTTTATTCGAGATGTTATGAAAACATGTAGGACAGTTTTCAGCAAGTTAAACATTGAAATGCAGAAATAAGCACTTTCCATAAACAAGCTCTAAATCATGTTTGATGCACTCTGGATATCCAATTTTGCTGTGCTGTGTCTAGGTTGAGATGAATGAAATGAACGCCGTGGACAGTTTTCAGCAAGTTGCAACATTGAAATGCAGAAATAAGCACTTTTCCATAAACAAGCTCTAAATCATGTTTGATGCACTCTGGATAAAAAATGTTTTTGTATGTTTATTCGAGATGTTATGAAAACACTGTAGACTGTTTTCAGCAAGTTACAACATTGAAATGCAGAAATAAGCACTTTTCCATAAACAAGCTCTAAATCATGTTTGATGCACTCTGGATATCCAATTTTTGCTGTGCTGTGTCTAGTTGAGATGAAATGAACGCCGTGGACAGTTTCAGCAAGTTGCAACATTGAAATGCAGAAATAAGCACTTTCCATAAACAAGCTCTAAATCATGTTTGATGCACTCTGGATCAATTTTTGCTGTGCTGTGTCTAGGTTGAGATGAAATGAACGCCGTGGACAGTTTTCAGCAAGTTGCAACATTGAAATGCAGAAATAAGCACTTTTCCATAAACAAGCTCTAAATCATGTTTGAAGCACTCTGGATAAAAAAATGTTTTGTGTTTATTCGAGATGTTATGAAACACGTAGACTTTTCAGCAAGTTACAACATTGAAATGCAGAAATAAGCACTTTCCATAAACAAGCTCTAAATCATGTTTGATGCACTCTGGATGTCCAATTTTGCTGTGCTGTGTATGGTTGAGATGAAATGAACGCGTGGACAGTTTTCAGCAAGTTGCAACATTGAAATGCAGAAATAAGCACTTTTCCATAAACAAGCTCTAAATCATGTTTGATGCACTCTGGATAAAAAATGTTTTGTTATGTTTATTCGAGATGTTATGAAAACACTGTAGACTGTTTTCAGCAAGTTAAACATTGAAATGCAGAAATAAGCACTTTTCCATAAACAAGCTCTAAATCATGTTTGAAGCACTCTGGATAAAAAATGTTTTTGTTATGTTTATTCGAGATGAAATGAAACACTGTAGACGTTTTCAGCAAGTTACAACATTGAAATGCAGAAATAAGCACTTTTCCATAAACAAGCTCTAAATCATGTTTGATGCACTCTGGATATCCAATTTTGCTGTGCTGTGTCTAGGTTGAGATGAATGAACGCCGTGGACAGTTTTCAGCAAGTTGCAACATTGAAATGCAGAAATAAGCACTTTTCCATAAACAAGCTCTAAATCATGTTTGAGCACTCTGGATAAAAAAATGTTTGTGTATGTTTATTCGAGATGTTATGAAAACACTGTAGACTGTTTTCAGCAAGTTACAACATGAAATGCAGCAGAAATAAGCACTTTTCCATAAACAAGCTCTAAATCATGTTTGATGCACTCTGGATATCCAATTTTGCTGTGCTGTGTCTAGGTTGAGATGAAATGAACGCCGTGGACAGTTTTCAGCAAGTTGCAACATTGAAATGCAGAAATAAGCACTTTCCATAAACAAGCTCTAAATCATGTTTGATGCACTCTGGATGTCCATTTTTGCTGTGCTGTGTCTAGGTGAGATGAAATGAACACGTGGACAGTTTTCAGCAAGTTGCAACATTGAAATGCAGAAATAAGCACTTTTCCATAAACAAGCTCTAAATCATGTTTGAAGCACTCTGGATAAAAAAATGTTTTGTTATGTTTATTCGAGATGTTATGAAAACACTGTAGACTGTTTTCAGCAAGTTACAACATTGAAATGCAGAAATAAGCATTTCCATAAACAAGCTCTAAATCATGTTTGATGCACTCTGGATATCCAATTTTTGCTGTGCTGTGTCTAGGTTGAGATGAAATGAACGCGTGGACAGTTTTCAGCAAGTTGCAACATTGAAATGCAGAAATAAGCACTTTTCCATAAACAAGCTCTAAATCATGTTTGAGCACTCTGGATAAAAAAATGTTTTTGTTATGTTTATTCGAGATGTTATGAAAACACTGTAGACTGTTTTCAGCAAGTTACAACATTGAAATGCAGAAATAAGCACTTTTCCATAAACAAGCTCTAAATCATGTTTGATGCACTCTGGATAAAAAATGTTTTTGTTATGTTAGTCGAGATGTTATGAAAACACTGGACTGTTTTCAGCAAGTTACAACATTGAAATGCAGAAATAAGCACTTTTCCATAAACAAGCTCTAAATCATGTTTGATGCACTCTGGATATCCAATTTTTGCTGTGCTGTGTCTAGGTTGAGATGAAATGAACGAACACCGTGGACAGTTTTCAGCAAGTTGCAACATTGAAATGCAGAAATAAGCACTTTTCCATAAACAAGCTCTAAATCATGTTTGAAGCACTCTGGATAAAAAATTTTTGTTATGTTTATTCGAGATGTTATGAAAACACTGTGGACTGTTTTCAGCAAGTTACAACATTGAAATGCAGAAATAAGCACTTTTCCATAAACAAGCTCTAAATCATGTTTGATGCACTCTGGATATCCAATTTTGCTGTGTGCTGTGTCTAGTTGAGATGAAATGAACGCCGTGGACAGTTTTCAGCAAGTTGCAACATTGAAATGCAGAAATAAGCACTTTTCCATAAACAAGCTCTAAATCATGTTTGATGCACTCTGGATATCCAATTTTTGCTGTGCTGTGTCTAGGTTGAGATGAAATGAACGCCGTGGACAGTTTTCAGCAAGTTGCAACATTGAAATGCAGAAATAAGCACTTTTCCATAAACAAGCTCTAAATCATGTTTGAAGCACTCTGGATAAAAAAATGTTTTTGTTATGTTTATTCGAGATGTTATGAAAACACTGTAGACTGTTTTCAGCAAGTTACAACATTGAAATGCAGAGAAATAAGCACTTTTCCATAAACAAGCTCTAAATCATGTTTGATGCACTCTGGATATCCAATTTTTGCTGTGCTGTGTCTAGGTTGAGATGAAATGAACGCTGTGGACAGTTTTCAGCAAGTTGAAACATTGAAATGCAGAAATAAGCACTTTTCCATAAACAAGCTCTAAATCATGTTTGAAGCACTCTGGATAAAAAATGTTTTGTTATGTTTATTCGAGATTTATGAAAACACTGTAGACTGTTTTCAGCAAGTTACAACATTGAAATGCAGAAATAAGCACTTTTCCATAAACAAGCTCTAAATCATGTTTGATGCACTCTGGATATCCAATTTTTGCTGTGCTGTGTCTAGGTGAGATGATGAAATGAACGCCGTGGACAGTTTTCAGCAAGTTGCAACATTGAAATACAGAAAAAAGCACTTTTCCATAAACAAGCTCTAAATCATGTTTGAGCACTCTGGATATAAAAAAATGTTTTGTTATGTTTATTCGAGATGTTATGAAACACTGTAGACTGTTTTCAGCAAGTTACAACATTGAAATGCAGACAAAGAGAAATAAGCACTTTTCCATAAACAAGCTCTAAATCATGTTTGATGCACTCTGGATATCCAATTTTGCTGTGTGTCTAGGTTGAGATGAAATGAACGCCGTGGACAGTTTTCAGCAAGTTGCAACATTGAAATGCAGAAATAAGCACTTTTCCATAAACAAGCTCTAAATCATGTTTGAAGCACTCTGGATAAAAAATGTTTTTGTTATGTTTATTCGAGATGTTATGAAAAACCTGTAGACTGTTTTCAGCAAGTTACAACATTGAAATGCAGAAATAAGCACTTTCCATAAACAAGCTCTAAATCATGTTTGATGCACTCTGGATGTCCAATTTTTGCTGTGCTGTGTCTAGTTGAGATGAAATGAACGCCGTGGACAGTTTTCAGCAAGTTGCAACATTGAAATGCAGAAATAAGCACTTTTCCATAAACAAGCTCTAAATCATGTTTGATGCACTCTGGATATCCAATTTTTGCTGTGCTGTGTCTAGTTGAGATGAATGAACGCCGTGGACAGTTTTCAGCAAGTTGCAACATTGAAATGCAGAAATAAGCACTTTTCCATAAACAAGCTCTAAATCATGTTTGAAGCACTCTGGATAAAAAAATGTTTTGTTATGTTTATTCGAGATGTTATGAAAACACTGTAGACTGTTTTCAGCAAGTTACAACATTGAAATGCAGAAATAAGCACTTTTCCATAAACAAGCTCTAAATCATGTTTGATGCACTCTGGATATCCTTTTGCTGTGCTGTGTCTAGTTGAGATGAAATGAACGCCGTGGACAGTTTTCAGCAAGTTGCAACATTGAAATGCAGAAATAAGCACTTTTCCATAAACAAGCTCTAAATCATGTTTGATGCACTCTGGATAAAAATGTTTTTGTATGTTTATTCGAGATGTTATGAAACACTGTAGACTGTTTTCAGCAAGTTACAACATTGAAATGCAGAAATAAGCACTTTTCCATAAACAAGCTCTAAATCATGTTTGATGCACTCTGGATATCCAATTTTTGCTGTGCTGTGTCTAGGTTGAGATGAAATGAACGCCGTGGACAGTTTTCAGCAAGTTGCAACATTGAAATGCAGAAATAAGCACTTTTCCATAAACAAGCTCTAAATCATGTTTGAAGCACTCTGGATAAAAAATTTTTTGTATGTTTATTCGAGATGTTATGAAAACACTGTAGACTGTTTTCAGCAAGTTACAACATTGAAATGCAGAAATAAGCACTTTTCCATAAACAAGCTCTAAATCATGTTTGATGCACTCTGGATATCCAATTTTTGCTGTGCTGTGTCTAGTTGAGATGAAATGAACGCCGTGACAGTTTTCAGCAAGTTGCAACATTGAAATGCAGAAATAAGCACTTTTCCATAAACAAGCTCTAAATCATGTTTGATGCACTCTGGATATCCAATTTTGCTGTGCTGTGTCTAGGTTGAGATGAAATGAACACCGTGGACAGTTTTCAGCAAGTTGCAACATTGAAATGCAGAAATAAGCACTTTTCCATAAACAAGCTCTAAATCATGTTTGATGCACTCTGGATAAAAAAATGTTTTTGTATGTTTTCGAGATGTTATGAAAACACTGTAAGACTGTTTTCAGCAAGTTACAACATTGAAATACAGAAATAAGCACTTTTCCATAAACAAGCTCTAAATCATGTTTGATGCACTCTGGATATCCAATTTTGCTGTGCTGTGTCTAGGTTGAGATGAAATGAACGCCGTGGACAGTTTTCAGCAAGTTGCAACATTGAAATGCAGAAATAAGCACTTTTCCATAAACAAGCTCTAAATCATGTTTGAAGCACTCTGGATAAAAAATGTTTTTGTTATGTTTATTCGAGATGTTATGAAAACACTGTAGACTGTTTTCAGCAAGTTACAACATTGAAATGCAGAAATAAGCACTTTTCCATAAACAAGCTCTAAATCATGTTTGATGCACTCTGGATATCCAATTTTTGCTGTGCTGTGTCTAGGTTGAGATGAAATGAACACCGTGGACAGTTTTCAGCAAGTTGCAACATTGAAATGCAGAAATAAGCACTTTTCCATAAACAAGCTCTAAATCATGTTTGATGCACTCTGGATAAAAAATGTTTTTGTTATGTTTATTCGAGATGTTATGAAAACACTGTAGACTGTTTTCAGCAAGTTACAACATTGAAATGCAGAAATAAGCACTTTTCCATAAACAAGCTCTAAATCATGTTTGATGCACTCTGGATATCCAATTTTTGCTGTGCTGTGTCTAGGTTGAGATGAATGAACGCCGTGGACAGTTTTCAGCAAGTTGCAACATTGAAATGCAGAAATAAGCACTTTTCCATAAACAAGCTCTAAATCATGTTTGATGCACTCTGGATATCCAATTTTTGCTGTGCTGTGTCTAGGTTGAGATGAATGAACGCCGTGGACAGTTTTCAGCAAGTTGCAACATTGAAATGCAGAAATAAGCACTTTTCCATAAACAAGCTCTAAATCATGTTTGAAGCACTCTGGATAAAAAAATTTTTGTTATGTTTATTCGAGATGTTATGAAAACACTGTAGACTGTTTTCAGCAAGTTACAACATTGAAATGCAGAAATAAGCACTTTTCCATAAACAAGCTCTAAATCATGTTTGATGCACTCTGGATATCCAATTTTGCTGTGCTGTGTCTAGGTTGAGATGAAATGAACGCCGTGGACAGTTTTCAGCAAGTTGCAACATTGAAATGCAGAAATAAGCACTTTTCCATAAACAAGCTCTAAATCATGTTTGAAGCACTCTGGATAAAAAATGTTTTGTATGTTTATTCGAGATGTTATGAAACACTGTAGACTGTTTTCAGCAAGTTACAACATTGAAATGCAGAAATAAGCACTTTTCCATAAACAAGCTCTAAATCATGTTTGATGCACTCTGGATATCCAATTTTGCTGTGCTGTGTCTAGGTTGAGATGAAATGAACGCCGTGGACAGTTTTCAGCAAGTTGCAACATTGAAATGCAGAAATAAGCACTTTTCCATAAACAAGCTCTAAATCATGTTTGAAGCACTCTGGATAAAAAAATGTTTTTGTTATGTTATTCGAGATGTTATGAAAACACTGTAGACTGTTTTCAGCAAGTTACAACATTGAAATGCAGAAATAAGCACTTTTCCATAAACAAGCTCTAAATCATGTTTGATGCACTCTGGATATCCAATTTTTGCTGTGCTGTGTCTAGGTTGAGATGAAATGAACGCCGTGGACAGTTTTCAGCAAGTTGCAACATTGAAATGCAGAAATAAGCACTTTTCCATAAACAAGCTCTAAATCATGTTTGAAGCACTCTGGATAAAAAATGTTTTTGTTATGTTTATTCGAGATGTTATGAAAACACTGTAGACTGTTTTCAGCAAGTTACAACATTGAAATGCAGAAATAAGCACTTTTCCATAAACAAGCTCTAAATCATGTTTGATGCACTCTGGATGTCCAATTTTTGCTGTGCTGTGTCTAGTTGAGATGAAATGAACGCCGTGGACAGTTTTCAGCAAGTTGCAACATTGAAATGCAGAAATAAGCACTTTTCCATAAACAAGCTCTAAATCATGTTTGAAGCACTCTGGATAAAAAATGTTTTTGTTATGTTTATTCGAGATGTTATGAAAACACTGTAGACTGTTTTCAGCAAGTTACAACATTGAAATGCAGAAATAAGCACTTTTCCATAAACAAGCTCTAAATCATGTTTGATGCACTCTGGATATCCAATTTTGCTGTGCTGTGTCTAGTTGAGATGAAATGAACACCGTGGACAGTTTTCAGCAAGTTGCAACATTGAAATGCAGAAATAAGCACTTTTCCATAAACAAGCTCTAAATCATGTTTGATGCACTCTGGATATCCAATTTTGCTGTGCTGTGTCTAGTTGAGATGAAATGAACCGTGGACAGTTTTCAGCAAGTTGCAACATTGAAATGCAGAAATAAGCACTTTTCCATAAACAAGCTCTAAATCATGTTTGATGCACTCTGGATAAAAATGTTTTTGTTATGTTTATCGAGATGAAATGAACACACTGTGGACTGTTTTCAGCAAGTTGCAACATTGAAATGCAGAAATAAGCACTTTTCCATAAACAAGCTCTAAATCATGTTTGAAGCACTCTGGATAAAAAAATGTTTTTGTTATGTTTATTCGAGATGTTATGAAAACACTGTGGACTGTTTTCAGCAAGTTACAACATTGAAATGCAGAAATAAGCACTTTTCCATAAACAAGCTCTAAATCATGTTTGATGCACTCTGGATATCCAATTTTTGCTGTGTGCTGTCTGTTAGTTGAGATGAAATGAACACCGTGGACAGTTTTCAGCAAGTTGCAACATTGAAATGCAGAAATAAGCACTTTTCCATAAACAAGCTCTAAATCATGTTTGATGCACTCTGGATAAAAAAATGTTTTTGTATGTTATTCGAGATGTTATGAAAACACTGTAGACTGTTTTCAGCAAGTTACAACATTGAAATGCAGAAATAAGCACTTTTCCATAAACAAGCTCTAAATCATGTTTGATGCACTCTGGATATCCAATTTTGCTGTGCTGTGTCTAGTTGAGATGAAATGAACGCCGTGGACAGTTTTCAGCAAGTTGCAACATTGAAATGCAGAAATAAGCACTTTTCCATAAACAAGCTCTAAATCATGTTTGATGCACTCTGGATATCCAATTTTTGCTGTGCTGTGTCTAGTTGAGATGAAATGAACGCCGTGGACAGTTTTCAGCAAGTTGCAACATTGAAATGCAGAAATAAGCACTTTTCCATAAACAAGCTCTAAATCATGTTTGAAGCACTCTGGATAAAAAAATGTTTTTGTTATGTTTATTCGAGATGTTATGAAAACACTGTAGACTGTTTTCAGCAAGTTACAACATTGAAATGCAGAAATAAGCACTTTTCCATAAACAAGCTCTAAATCATGTTTGATGCACTCTGGATATCCAATTTTGCTGTGCTGTGTCTAGTTGAGATGAAATGAACACCGTGGACAGTTTTCAGCAAGTTGCAACATTGAAATGCAGAAATAAGCACTTTTCCATAAACAAGCTCTAAATCATGTTTGATGCACTCTGGATAAAAAAATGTTTTTGTTATGTTTATTCGAGATGTTATGAAAACACTGTGGACTGTTTTCAGCAAGTTACAACATTGAAATGCAGAAATAAGCACTTTTCCATAAACAAGCTCTAAATCATGTTTGATGCACTCTGGATAAAAAATTTTTTTGTATGTTTATTCGAGATGTTATGAAAACACTGTAGACTGTTTTCAGCAAGTTACAACATTGAAATGCAGAAATAAGCACTTTTCCATAAACAAGCTCTAAATCATGTTTGATGCACTCTGGATATCCAATTTTTGCTGTGCTGTGTCTAGTTGAGATGAAATGAACGCCGTGGACAGTTTTCAGCAAGTTGCAACATTGAAATGCAGAAATAAGCACTTTTCCATAAACAAGCTCTAAATCATGTTTGAAGCACTCTGGATAAAAAATGTTTTTGTTATGTTTATTCGAGATGTTATGAAAACACTGTAGACTGTTTTCAGCAAGTTACAACATTGAAATGCAGAAATAAGCACTTTTCCATAAACAAGCTCTAAATCATGTTTGATGCACTCTGGATATCCAATTTTGCTGTGCTGTGTCTAGTTGAGATGAAATGAAACCGTGGACAGTTTTCAGCAAGTTGCAACATTGAAATGCAGAAATAAGCACTTTTCCATAAACAAGCTCTAAATCATGTTTGATGCACTCTGGATATCCAATTTTTGCTGTGCTGTGTCTAGTTGA
The DNA here is from genome assembly GCF_002021735.2 of Oncorhynchus kisutch. Lineage (NCBI taxonomy): Eukaryota > Metazoa > Chordata > Actinopteri > Salmoniformes > Salmonidae > Oncorhynchus > Oncorhynchus kisutch. The sequence continues at coordinate 13,579 of NW_022262001.1, forward strand.
GATGAAATGAACGCCGTGGACAGTTTTCAGCAAGTTGCAACATTGAAATGCAGAAATAAGCACTTTTCCATAAACAAGCTCTAAATCATGTTTGAAGCACTCTGGATAAAAAATGTTTTTGTTATGTTATTCGAGATGTTATGAAAACACTGTAGACTGTTTTCAGCAAGTTACAACATTGAAATGCAGAAATAAGCACTTTTCCATAAACAAGCTCTAAATCATGTTTGATGCACTCTGGATATCCAATTTTTGCTGTGCTGTGTCTAGTTGAGATGAAATGAAACCGTGGACAGTTTTCAGCAAGTTGCAACATTGAAATGCAGAAATAAGCACTTTTCCATAAACAAGCTCTAAATCATGTTTGATGCACTCTGGATATCCAATTTTGCTGTGCTGTGTCTAGGTTGAGATGAAATGAACACCGTGGACAGTTTTCAGCAAGTTGCAACATTGAAATGCAGAAATAAGCACTTTTCCATAAACAAGCTCTAAATCATGTTTGATGCACTCTGGATAAAAATGTTTTTGTATGTTTATTCGAGATGTTATGAAAACACTGTAGACTGTTTTCAGCAAGTTACAACATTGAAATGCAGAAATAAGCACTTTTCCATAAACAAGCTCTAAATCATGTTTGAAGCACTCTGGATAAAAAATTTTTGTTATGTTTATTCGAGATGTTATGAAACACTGTAGACTGTTTTCAGCAAGTTGCAACATTGAAATGCAGAAATAAGCACTTTTCCATAAACAAGCTCTAAATCATGTTTGATGCACTCTGGATAAAAAAATTTTTGTTATGTTTATCGAGATGTTATGAAAACACTGTAGACTGTTTTCAGCAAGTTGCAACATTGAAATGCAGAAATAAGCACTTTTCCATAAACAAGCTCTAAATCATGTTTGATGCACTCTGGATGTCCAATTTTTGCTGTGCTGTGTCTAGGTTGAGATGAAATGAACGCCGTGGACAGTTTTCAGCAAGTTGCAACATTGAAATGCAGAAATAAGCACTTTTCCATAAACAAGCTCTAAATCATGTTTGATGCACTCTGGATGTCCAATTTTTGCTGTGCTGTGTCTAGGTTGAGATGAAATGAACACCGTGGACAGTTTTCAGCAAGTTGCAACATTGAAATGCAGAAATAAGCACTTTTCCATAAACAAGCTCTAAATCATGTTTGATGCACTCTGGATAAAAAAATGTTTTTGTATGTTTTTCGAGATGTTATGAAAACACTGTAGACTGTTTTCAGCAAGTTACAACATTGAAATGCAGAAATAAGCACTTTTCCATAAACAAGCTCTAAATCATGTTTGATGCACTCTGGATAAAAAATTTTTTGTGCTGTTTATTGAGATGTTATGAAAACCTGTGGACAGTTTTCAGCAAGTTGCAACATTGAAATGCAGAAATAAGCACTTTTCCATAAACAAGCTCTAAATCATGTTTGAAGCACTCTGGATAAAAAATGTTTTTGTTATGTTTATTCGAGATGTTATGAAAACACTGTGGACTGTTTTCAGCAAGTTACAACATTGAAATGCAGAAATAAGCACTTTTCCATAAACAAGCTCTAAATCATGTTTGATGCACTCTGGATATCCAATTTTTGCTGTGCTGTGTCTAGTTGAGATGAAATGAACGCCGTGGACAGTTTTCAGCAAGTTGCAACATTGAAATGCAGAAATAAGCACTTTTCCATAAACAAGCTCTAAATCATGTTTGAAGCACTCTGGATAAAAAATGTTTTTGTTATGTTATTCGAGATGTTATGAAAACACTGTAGACTGTTTTCAGCAAGTTACAACATTGAAATGCAGAAATAAGCACTTTTCCATAAACAAGCTCTAAATCATGTTTGATGCACTCTGGATATCCAATTTTTGCTGTGCTGTGTCTAGTTGAGATGAAATGAACACCGTGGATAGTTTTCAGCAAGTTGCAACATTGAAATGCAGAAATAAGCACTTTTCCATAAACAAGCTCTAAATCATGTTTGATGCACTCTGGATGTCCAATTTTTGCTGTGCTGTGTCTAGGTTGAGATGAAATGAACACCGTGGACAGTTTTCAGCAAGTTGCAACATTGAAATGCAGAAATAAGCACTTTTCCATAAACAAGCTCTAAATCATGTTTGAAGCACTCTGGATAAAAATGTTTTTGTTATGTTTATTCGAGATGTTATGAAAACACTGTAGACTGTTTTCAGCAAGTTACAACATTGAAATGCAGAAATAAGCACTTTTCCATAAACAAGCTCTAAATCATGTTTGATGCACTCTGGATGTCCAATTTTGCTGTGCTGTGTCTAGTTGAGATGAAATGACACGCGTGACAGTTTTCAGCAAGTTGCAACATTGAAATGCAGAAATAAGCACTTTTCCATAAACAAGCTCTAAATCATGTTTGATGCACTCTGGATGTCCAATTTTTGCTGTGCTGTGTCTAGTTGAGATGAAATGAACGCCGTGGACAGTTTTCAGCAAGTTGCAACATTGAAATGCAGAAATAAGCACTTTTCCATAAACAAGCTCTAAATCATGTTTGATGCACTCTGGATAAAAAATGTTTTTGTTATGTTTATTCGAGATGTTATGAAAACACTGTAGACTGTTTTCAGCAAGTTACAACATTGAAATGCAGAAATAAGCACTTTTCCATAAACAAGCTCTAAATCATGTTTGATGCACTCTGGATGTCCAATTTTTGCTGTGCTGTGTCTAGGTTGAGATGAAATGAACGCCGTGGACAGTTTTCAGCAAGTTGCAACATTGAAATGCAGAAATAAGCACTTTTCCATAAACAAGCTCTAAATCATGTTTGAGCACTCTGGATAAAAAAATGTTTTTTGTTATGTTTATTCGAGATGTTATGAAACACTGTAGACTGTTTTCAGCAAGTTACAACATTGAAATGCAGAAATAAGCACTTTTCCATAAACAAGCTCTAAATCATGTTTGATGCACTCTGGATTCCAATTTTTTGCTGCTGTTCTATTGAGATGAAATGAACACCGTGGACAGTTTTCAGCAAGTTGCAACATTGAAATGCAGAAATAAGCACTTTTCCATAAACAAGCTCTAAATCATGTTTGAAGCACTCTGGATAAAAAATGTTTTTGTTATGTTTATTCGAGATGTTATGAAACACTGTAGACTTTTTCAGCAAGTTACAACATTGAAATGCAGAAATAAGCACTTTTCCATAAACAAGCTCTAAATCATGTTTGATGCACTCTGGATGTCCAATTTTTGCTGTGCTGTGTCTAGGTTGAGATGAAATGAACGCCGTGGACAGTTTTCAGCAAGTTGCAACATTGAAATGCAGAAATAAGCACTTTTCCATAAACAAGCTCTAAATCATGTTTGATGCACTCTGGATAAAAATGTTTTGTATGTTTATTCGAGATGTTTTGAAAACACTGTAGACTGTTTTCAGCAAGTTGCAACATTGAAATGCAGAAATAAGCACTTTTCCATAAACAAGCTCTAAATCATGTTTGATGCACTCTGGATATCCAATTTTTGCTGTGCTGTGTCTAGTTGAGATGAAATGAACACCGTGGACAGTTTTCAGCAAGTTGCAACATTGAAATGCAGAAATAAGCACTTTTCCATAAACAAGCTCTAAATCATGTTTGAAGCACTCTGGATAAAAAATGTTTTTGTTATGTTTATTCGAGATGTTATGAAAACACTGTAGACTGTTTTCAGCAAGTTACAACATTGAAATGCAGAAATAAGCACTTTTCCATAAACAAGCTCTAAATCATGTTTGATGCACTCTGGATGTCCAATTTTTGCTGTGCTGTGTCTAGTTGAGATGAAATGAACACCGTGGACAGTTTTCAGCAAGTTGCAACATTGAAATGCAGAAATAAGCACTTTTCCATAAACAAGCTCTAAATCATGTTTGATGCACTCTGGATGTCCATTTTTGCTGTGCTGTGTCTAGGTTGAGATGAAATGAACACCGTGGACAGTTTTCAGCAAGTTGCAACATTGAAATGCAGAAATAAGCACTTTTCCATAAACAAGCTCTAAATCATGTTTGATGCACTCTGGATAAAAAAATTTTTGTTATGTTTATTCGAGATGTTATGAAAACACTGTGGACTGTTTTCAGCAAGTTACAACATTGAAATGCAGAAATAAGCACTTTTCCATAAACAAGCTCTAAATCATGTTTGATGCACTCTGGATGTCCAATTTTTGCTGTGCTGTGTCTAGTTGAGATGAAATGAACGCCGTGGACAGTTTTCAGCAAGTTGCAACATTGAAATGCAGAAATAAGCACTTTTCCATAAACAAGCTCTAAATCATGTTTGAAGCACTCTGGATAAAAAAATGTTTTTTGTTATGTTTATTCGAGATGTTATGAAAACACTGTAGACTGTTTTCAGCAAGTTACAACATTGAAATGCAGAAATAAGCACTTTTCCATAAACAAGCTCTAAATCATGTTTGATGCACTCTGGATGTCCAATTTTTGCTGTGCTGTGTCTAGGTTGAGATGAAATGAACGCCGTGGACAGTTTTCAGCAAGTTGCAACATTGAAATGCAGAAATAAGCACTTTTCCATAAACAAGCTCTAAATCATGTTTGAAGCACTCTGGATAAAAAATGTTTTTGTTATGTTTATTCGAGATGTTATGAAAACACTGTAGACTGTTTTCAGCAAGTTACAACATTGAAATGCAGAAATAAGCACTTTTCCATAAACAAGCTCTAAATCATGTTTGATGCACTCTGGATGTCCAATTTTTGCTGTGCTGTGTCTAGTTGAGATGAAATGAACGCCGTGGACAGTTTTCAGCAAGTTGCAACATTGAAATGCAGAAATAAGCACTTTTCCATAAACAAGCTCTAAATCATGTTTGAAGCACTCTGGATAAAAAAATGTTTTTGTTATGTTTATTCGAGATGTTATGAAAACACTGTAGACTGTTTTCAGCAAGTTACAACATTGAAATGCAGAAATAAGCACTTTTCCATAAACAAGCTCTAAATCATGTTTGATGCACTCTGGATGTCCAATTTTTGCTGTGCTGTGTCTAGGTTGAGATGAAATGAACGCCGTGGACAGTTTTCAGCAAGTTGCAACATTGAAATGCAGAAATAAGCACTTTTCCATAAACAAGCTCTAAATCATGTTTGAAGCACTCTGGATAAAAAATGTTTTTGTTATGTTTATTCGAGATGTTATGAAAACCTGTAGACTGTTTCAGCAAGTTACAACATTGAAATGCAGAAATAAGCACTTTTCCATAAACAAGCTCTAAATCATGTTTGATGCACTCTGGATGTCCAATTTTTGCTGTGCTGTGTCTAGTTGAGATGAAATGAACGAGACAGTTTTCAGCAAGTTGCAACATTGAAATGCAGAAATAAGCACTTTTCCATAAACAAGCTCTAAATCATGTTTGAAGCACTCTGGATAAAAATGTTTTGTTATGTTTATTCGAGATGTTATGAAAACACTGTAGACTGTTTTCAGCAAGTTACAACATTGAAATGCAGAAATAAGCACTTTTCCATAAACAAGCTCTAAATCATGTTTGATGCACTCTGGATGTCCAATTTTTGCTGTGCTGTGTCTAGTTGAGATGAAATGAACACCGTGGCAGTTTTCAGCAAGTTGCAACATTGAAATGCAGAAATAAGCACTTTTCCATAAACAAGCTCTAAATCATGTTTGATGCACTCTGGATGTCCAATTTTGCTGTGCTGTGTTTAGTTGAGATGAAATGAACACCGTGGACAGTTTTCAGCAAGTTGCAACATTGAAATGCAGAAATAAGCACTTTTCCATAAACAAGCTCTAAATCATGTTTGATGCACTCTGGATAAAAAATGTTTTTTGTATGTTTATTGAGATGTTATGAACACTGTAGACTGTTTTCAGCAAGTTAAACATTGAAATGCAGAAATAAGCACTTTTCCATAAACAAGCTCTAAATCATGTTTGAGCACTCTGGATAAAAAATGTTTTTGTATGTTATTCGAGATGTTATGAAAACACTGTGACTGTTTTCAGCAAGTTGCAACATTGAAATGCAGAAATAAGCACTTTTCCATAAACAAGCTCTAAATCATGTTTGAAGCACTCTGGATGAAAAATTTTTTGTTATGTTTATTGAGATGTTATGAAACACCTGTGGACTGTTTTCAGCAGTTGCAACATTGAAATGCAGAAATAAGCACTTTTCCATAAACAAGCTCTAAATCATGTTTGATGCACTCTGGATGTCCAATTTTTGCTGTGCTGTGTCTAGGTTGAGATGAAATGAACGCCGTGGACAGTTTTCAGCAAGTTGCAACATTGAAATGCAGAAATAAGCACTTTTCCATAAACAAGCTCTAAATCATGTTTGATGCACTCTGGATGAAAAATTTTTTGTATGTTTATTCGGATGTTATGAAAAACACTGTGACAGTTTTCAGCAAGTTGCAACATTGAAATGCAGAAATAAGCACTTTTCCATAAACAAGCTCTAAATCATGTTTGATGCACTCTGGATGTCCAATTTTTGCTGTGCTGTGTCTAGTTGAGATGAAATGAACACCGTGGACAGTTTTCAGCAAGTTGCAACATTGAAATGCAGAAATAAGCACTTTTCCATAAACAAGCTCTAAATCATGTTTGAAGCACTCTGGAAAAAAATGTTTTGTTGTGTTTATTCGAGATGTTATGAAAACACTGTAGACTGTTTTCAGCAAGTTACAACATTGAAATGCAGAAATAAGCACTTTTCCATAAACAAGCTCTAAATCATGTTTGATGCACTTGGATGTCAATTTTTGCTGTGCTGTGTCTAGGTTGAGATGAAATGAACGCGTGGACAGTTTTCAGCAAGTTGCAACATTGAAATGCAGAAATAAGCACTTTTCCATAAACAAGCTCTAAATCATGTTTGATGCACTCTGGATATCCAATTTTTGCTGTGCTGTGTCTAGTTGAGATGAAATGAACACCGTGGACAGTTTTCAGCAAGTTGCAACATTGAAATGCAGAAATAAGCACTTTTCCATAAACAAGCTCTAAATCATGTTTGAAGCACTCTGGATAAAAAATGTTTTGTTATGTTTATTCGAGATGTTATGAAAACACTGTAGACTGTTTTCAGCAAGTTACAACATTGAAATGCAGAAATAAGCACTTTTCCATAAACAAGCTCTAAATCATGTTTGATGCACTCTGGATGTCCAATTTTGCTGTGCTGTGTCTAGGTTGAGATGAAATGAACACCGTGGACAGTTTTCAGCAAGTTGCAACATTGAAATGCAGAAATAAGCACTTTTCCATAACAAGCTCTAAATCATGTTTGATGCACTCTGGATAAAAAATTTTTTG
>NW_022262002.1:0-85281 GCF_002021735.2 Oncorhynchus kisutch
GTTTTCAGCAAGTTACAACATTGAAATGCAGAAATAAGCACTTTTCCATAAACAAGCTCTAAATCATGTTTGATGCACTCTGGATGTTCAATTTTTGCTGTGCTGTGTCTAGTTGAGATAAATGAACACCGTGGATAGTTTTCAGCAAGTTGCAACATTGAAATGCAGAAATAAGCACTTTTCCATAAACAAGCTCTAAATCATGTTTGATGCACTCTGGATGTTCAATTTTTGCTGTGCTGTGTCTAGTTCGAGATTAATGAAAACCGTGGACAGTTTTTCAGCAAGTTACAACATTGAAATGCAGAAATAAGCACTTTTCCATAAACAAGCTCTAAATCATGTTTGATGCACTCTGGATGTTCAATTTTTGCTGTGCTGTGTCTAGTTCAGATGAAATGAACGCCGTGGACAGTTTTCAGCAAGTTACAACATTGAAATGCAGAAATAAGCACTTTTCCATAAACAAGCTCTAAATCATGTTTGAAGCACTCTGGATAAAAAATGTTTTTGTTATGTTTATTTCGAGATGTTATGAAAACACTGTAGACTGTTTTCAGCAAGTTACAACATTGAAATGCAGAATAAGCACTTTTCCATAAACAAGCTCTAAATCATGTTTGATGCACTCTGGATGTTCAATTTTTGCTGTGCTGTGTCTAGTTGAGATTAAATGAACACCGTGGATAGTTTTCAGCAAGTTGCAACATTGAAATGCAGAAATAAGCACTTTTCCATAAACAAGCTCTAAATCATGTTTGATGCACTCTGGATGTTCAATTTTTGCTGTGCTGTGTCTAGTTCAGATGAATGAACACCGTGGACATTTTCAGCAGTTTACAACATTGAAATGCAGAAATAAGCACTTTTCCATAAACAAGCTCTAAATCATGTTTGATGCACTCTGGATGTTCAATTTTTGCTGTGCTGTGTCTAGTTGAGATGAAAAAACACCGTGGACAGTTTTCAGCAAGTTACAACATTGAAATGCAGAAATAAGCACTTTTCCATAAACAAGCTCTAAATCATGTTTGATGCACTCTGGATGTTCAATTTTTGCTGTGCTGTGTCTAGTTCAGATTAAATGAAACGCTGTGGATACAGTTCAGCAAGTTGCAACATTGAAATGCAGAAATAAGCACTTTTCCATAAACAAGCTCTAAATCATGTTTGAAGCACTCTGGATAAAAAATTTTTTGTTATGTCTATTCGAGATGTTATGAAAACCTGTAGATTGTTTCAGCAAGTTACAACATTGAAATGCAGAAATAAGCACTTTTCCATAAACAAGCTCTAAATCATGTTTGATGCACTCTGGATTTCAATTTTTGCTGTGCTGTGTCTAGTTGAGATGAAATGAACACCGTGGATAGTTTTCAGCAAGTTGCAACATTGAAATGCAGAAATAAGCACTTTTCCATAAACAAGCTCTAAATCATGTTTGATGCACTCTGGATGTTCAATTTTTGCTGTGCTGTGTCTATTAGATTAAATGACACCGTGGATAGTTTTTTCAGCAAGTTGCAACATTGAAATGCAGAAATAAGCACGTTTCCATAAACAAGCTCAAATCATGTTTGATGCACTCTGGATGTTCAATTTTTGCTGTGCTGTGTCTAGGTTCAGATGAATGAACCAGTGGACAGTTTCAGCAAGTTACAACATTGAAATGCAGAAATAAGCACTTTCCATAAACAAGCTCTAAATCATGGTTGAAGCACTCGGGATAAAAAATGTTTTTGTTATGTTAATTCGAGATGTTATGAAAACACTGTAGATTGTTTTCAGCAAGTTACAACATTGAAATGCAGAAATAAGCACTTTTCCATAAACAAGCTCTAATCATGTTTGATGCACTCTGGATGTTCAATTTTTGCTGTGCTTGGTCTAGTTGAGATTAAATGAACACCGTGGATAGTTTTCAGCAAGTTGCAACATTGAAATGCAGAAATTAGCACTTTTCCATAAACAAGCTCTAAATCATGTTTGATGCACTCTGGATGTTCAATTTTTGCTGTGCTGTGTCTAGTTCAGATGAAATGAAAACACGTGGAATTAGTTTTCAGCAAGTTACAACATTGAAATGCAGAAAGTAGCACTTTTCATAAACAGCTCTAATCATGTTTGAAGCACTCTGGATTAAAATTTTTTTGTTGATGTATTCGAGTTATAGTTTAATGAAACAACTGTAGGATTAGTTTTCAGCAAGTTAGCAAACATTGAAATGCAGAAATAAGCACTTGCCATAAACAAGCTCGAAATCATGTTTGAATGCACTCTGGGAATGGTTCAATTTTGCTTGCGTCGGTGTCTAGGTGAGATTAAATGACCACCGGGGGATAGGTGTTTGGCAGCAAGTTGGCAACATTGAAATATGCAGAAATAACGCACGTTTTCCATAAACAAGGCTCTAAATCATGTTTGATGCACTCTGGATGTTTCAATTTTTGCTGTGCTGGTGTCCGTAGTTCAAGATGAAGTGAACGACTGTGGACAGTTTTCAGCAAGTTACAAACATTGAAATGCAGAAATAAGCACGTTTCCATAAACAAGCTCTAAATCATGTTTGAAGCACTCTGGATAAAAAAATGTTTGTAGTAAGGTGATATTCGAGATGTGTATAAAACACTGTAGATTGTTTTCAGCAAGTTACAACATGAAATGCAGAAATAAGCACTTTCCATAAACAAGCTCTAAATCATGTTTGATGCACTCTGGATGTTCATTTTGCTGTGCTGTGTCTAGTTGAGATTAAATGAACACCGTGGATAGTTTTTCAGCAGTTGCAACTTGAAATGCAGAATAAGCACTTTTCCATAAACAAGCTCTAAATCATGTTGATGCACTCTGGAGGTTCAGATTTTGCTGTGCTGTGTCTAGTTGAGATGCAAATGAACACCTGTGGATAGTTTTCAGCAAGTTAGCAGGACATTGAAATGCCAGAAATAAGCACTTTTCCATAAACAAGCTCTAAATCATGTTTGAAGCACTCTGGATTTAAAAATGTTTTCTGTGATGTGTATAGTTCGAGATTTATGAAAACGACGTGGAAGACTGTTTTCAGCAAGTTACAACATTGAAATGCAGAAATAAGCACTTTTTCCATAAACAAGCTCTAAATCATGTTTGATGCCTCTGGATGTTCAATTTTGCTGGGCTGTGTCTAGTTGAGATTAAATGAACACCGTGGATAGTTTTCAGCAAGTTGCAACATTGAATGCAGAAATAAGCACTTTCCATAACAAGCTCTAAATCTGTTTGATGCACTCTGGATGTTCAATTTTTGCTGTTGCGTGTCTAGTTCAGATGAAATGAACACCGTGGACAGTTTTCAGCAAGTTGCAACATTGAAATGCAGAAATAAGCACTTTTCCATAAACAAGCTCTAAATCATGTTTGAGGCACTCTGGATTAAAAAAATTTTGTATATGTTATTCGAGATGTTATGAAACACCTGTAGAATTAGTTTTTCAGCAAGTTACAACATTGAAATGCAGACATAAGCACTTTTCCATAAACAAGCTCTAAATCATGTTTGATGCACTCTGGATGTTCAATTTTTGCTGTGCTGTTGTCTAGTTGATATTAAATGAACACCGTGGATAGTTTCAGCAAGTTGCAACATTGAAATGCCAGAAATAAGCACTTTTCCATAAACAAGCTCTAAATCATGTTGATGCACTCTGGATGTTCAATTTTGCTGTGCTGTGTCTAAGTTCAGATGAAATGAACGCCGTGGACAGTTTTCAGCAAGTTTACAACATTGAAATGCAGAAATAAGCACTTTTCCATAACAAGCTCTAAATCATGTTTGAAGCACTCTGGATAAAAAATGTTTTTGTTATGTTTTATTTCGAGATGTTATGAAAACACTGTAGACTGTTTTCAGCAAGTTACAACATTGAAATGCAGAAATAAGCACTTTCCATAAACAAGCTCTAAATCATGTTTGATGCACTCTGGATGGTCAATTTTTTGCTGTGGCTGTGTCTAGTTGAGATTAAATGAACACCGTGGATAGTTTTCAGCAAGTTGCAACATTGAAATGCAGAAATAAGCACTTTTCCATAAACAAGCTCTAAATCATGTTTGATGCACTCTGGATGTTCAATTTTTGCTGTGCTGTGTCTAGTTCAGATGAAATGAACGCCGTGGACAGTTTTCAGCAAGTTACAACATTGAAATGCAGAAATAAGCACTTTTCCATAAACAAGCTCTAAATCATGTTTGAAGCACTCTGGATAAAAAATGTTTTTTGTTATGTTTATTCGAGATTTAATGAACACTGTAGATTGTTTTCAGCAAGTTACAACATTGAAATGCAGAAATAAGCACTTTTCCATAAACAAGCTCTAAATCATGTTTGATGCACTCTGGATGTTCAATTTTTGCTGTGCTGTGTCTAGTTCAGATGAAATGAACGCCGTGGACAGTTTTCAGCAAGTTGCAACATTGAAATGCAGAAATAAGCACTTTTCCATAAACAAGCTCTAAATCATGTTTGAAGCACTCTGGATAAAAAATGTTTTTGTATGTTTATTTTCGAGATGTTATGAAAACACTGTAGACTGTTTTCAGCAAGTTACAACATTGAAATGCAGAAATAAGCACTTTTCCATAAACAAGCTCTAAATCATGTTTGATGCACTCTGGATGTTCAATTTTTGCTGTGCTGTGTCTAGTTGAGATTAAATGAACACCGTGGATAGTTTTCAGCAAGTTGCAACATTGAAATGCAGAAATAAGCACTTTTCCATAAACAAGCTCTAAATCATGTTTGATGCACTCTGGATGTTCAATTTTTGCTGTGCTGTGTCTAGTTCGATGAAATGACACCTGTGACAGTTTTCAGCAAGTTACAACATTGAAATGCAGAAATAAGCACTTTTCCATAAACAAGCTCTAAATCATGTTTGATGCACTCTGGATGTTCAATTTTTTGCTGTGCTGTGTCTAGTTGAGATTAAATGAACACCGTGGATATTTTTCAGCAAGTTACAACATTGAAATGCAGAAATAAGCACTTTTCCATAAACAAGCTCTAAATCATGTTTGATGCACTCTGGATGTTCAATTTTTTGCTGTGCTGTGTCTAGTTGAGATTAATGAACACCGTGGTAGTTTTTCAGCAAGTTGCAACATTGAAATGCAGAAATAAGCACTTTTCCATAAACAAGCTCTAAATCATGTTTGATGCACTCTGGATGTTCAATTTTTGCTGTGCTGTGTCTAGTTGAGATGAAATGAACACCGTGGACAGTTTTCAGCAAGTTACAACATTGAAATGCAGAAATAAGCACTTTTCCATAAACAAGCTCTAAATCATGTTTGAAGCACTCTGGATAAAAAATGTTTTTGTTATGTTTATTCGAGATGTTATGAAAACACTGTAGACTGTTTTCAGCAAGTTACAACATTGAAATGCAGAAATAAGCACTTTTCCATAAACAAGCTCTAAATCATGTTTGATGCACTCTGGATGTTCAATTTTTGCTGTGCTGTGTCTAGTTGAGATTAAATGAACCCGTGGATAGTTTTCAGCAAGTTGCAACATTGAAATGCAGAAATAGCACTTTTCCATAAACAAGCTCTAAATCATGTTTGATGCACTCTGGATGTTCAATTTTTGCTGTGCTGTGTCTAGTTTTTAGATGAATGACGCTGTGGACAGTTTTCAGCAAGTTACAACATTGAAATGCAGAAAAAGCACTTTTCCATAAACAAGCTCTAAATCATGTTTGAAGCACTCTGGATAAAAATGTTTTTGTTATGTTTATTCGAGATGTTATGAAAACACTGTGATTGTTTTCAGCAAGTTACAACATTGAAATGCAGAAATAAGCACTTTTCCATAAACAAGCTCTAAATCATGTTTGATGCACTCTGGATGTTCAATTTTTGCTGTGCTGTGTCTAGTTGAGATAAATGAACACCGTGGATAGTTTTCAGCAAGTTGCAACATTGAAATGCAGAAATAAGCACTTTTCCATAAACAAGCTCTAAATCATGTTTGATGCACTCTGGATGTTCAATTTTTGCTGTGCTGTGTCTAGTTCAGATGAAATGAACGCTGTGGACAGTTTTCAGCAAGTTACAACATTGAAATGCAGAAATAAGCACTTTTCCATAAACAAGCTCTAAATCATGTTTGAAGCACTCTGGATAAAAAATGTTTTTGTTATGTTTATTCGAGATGTTATGAAAACACTGTAGATTGTTTTCAGCAAGTTACAACATTGAAATGCAGAAATAAGCACTTTTCCATAAACAAGCTCTAAATCATGTTTGATGCACTCTGGATGTTCAATTTTTGCTGTGCTGTGTCTAGTTCAGATGAAATGAACGCCGTGGACAGTTTTCAGCAAGTTACAACATTGAAATGCAGAAATAAGCACTTTTCCATAAACAAGCTCTAAATCATGTTTGAAGCACTCTGGATAAAAAATGTTTTTGTTATGTTTATTCGAGATGTTATGAAAACACTGTAGACTGTTTTCAGCAAGTTACAACATTGAAATGCAGAAATAAGCACTTTTCCATAAACAAGCTCTAAATCATGTTTGATGCACTCTGGATGTTCAATTTTTGCTGTGCTGTGTCTAGTTGAGATTAAATGAACACCGTGGATAGTTTTCAGCAAGTTGCAACATTGAAATGCAGAAATAAGCACTTTTCCATAAACAAGCTCTAAATCATGTTTGATGCACTCTGGATGTTCAATTTTTGCTGTGCTGTGTCTAGTTCAGATGAAATGAACGCTGTGGACAGTTTTCAGCAAGTTACAACATTGAAATGCAGAAATAAGCACTTTTCCATAAACAAGCTCTAAATCATGTTTGATGCACTCTGGATGTTCAATTTTTGCTGTGCTGTGTCTAGTTGAGATTAAATGAACACCGTGGATAGTTTTCAGCAAGTTGCAACATTGAAATGCAGAAATAAGCACTTTTCCATAAACAAGCTCTAAATCATGTTTGATGCACTCTGGATGTTCAATTTTTGCTGTGCTGTGTCTAGTTGAGATTAATGAACACCGTGGATAGTTTTCAGCAAGTTGCAACATTGAAATGCAGAAATAAGCACTTTTCCATAAACAAGCTCTAAATCATGTTTGATGCACTCTGGATGTTCAATTTTTGCTGTGCTGTGTCTAGTTCAGATGAAATGAACGCCGTGGACAGTTTTCAGCAAGTTACAACATTGAAATGCAGAAATAAGCACTTTTCCATAAACAAGCTCTAAATCATGTTTGAAGCACTCTGGATAAAAAATGTTTTTGTTATGTTTATTCGAGATGTTATGAAAACACTGTAGACTGTTTTCAGCAAGTTACAACATTGAAATGCAGAAATAAGCACTTTTCCATAAACAAGCTCTAAATCATGTTTGATGCACTCTGGATGTTCAATTTTTGCTGTGCTGTGTCTAGTTGAGATTAAATGAACACCGTGGATAGTTTTCAGCAAGTTGCAACATTGAAATGCAGAAATAAGCACTTTTCCATAAACAAGCTCTAAATCATGTTTGATGCACTCTGGATGTTCAATTTTTGCTGTGCTGTGTCTAGTTCAGATGAAATGAACGCCGTGGACAGTTTTCAGCAAGTTACAACATTGAAATGCAGAAATAAGCACTTTTCCATAAACAAGCTCTAAATCATGTTTGAAGCACTCTGGATAAAAAATTTTTTGTTATGTTTATTCGAGATGTTATGAAAACACTGTAGACTGTTTTCAGCAAGTTACAACATTGAAATGCAGAAATAAGCACTTTTCCATAAACAAGCTCTAAATCATGTTTGATGCACTCTGGATGTTCAATTTTTGCTGTGCTGTGTCTAGTTGAGATTAAATGAACACCGTGGATAGTTTTCAGCAAGTTGCAACATTGAAATGCAGAAATAAGCACTTTTCCATAAACAAGCTCTAAATCATGTTTGATGCACTCTGGATGTTCAATTTTTGCTGTGCTGTGTCTAGTTCAGATGAAATGAACGCCGTGGACAGTTTTCAGCAAGTTACAACATTGAAATGCAGAAATAAGCACTTTTCCATAAACAAGCTCTAAATCATGTTTGAAGCACTCTGGATAAAAAATGTTTTTGTTATGTTTATTCGAGATGTTATGAAAACACTGTAGACTGTTTTCAGCAAGTTACAACATTGAAATGCAGAAATAAGCACTTTTCCATAAACAAGCTCTAAATCATGTTTGATGCACTCTGGATGTTCAATTTTTGCTGTGCTGTGTCTAGTTGAGATTAAATGAACACCGTGGATAGTTTTCAGCAAGTTGCAACATTGAAATGCAGAAATAAGCACTTTTCCATAAACAAGCTCTAAATCATGTTTGATGCACTCTGGATGTTCAATTTTTGCTGTGCTGTGTCTAGTTCAGATGAAATGAAACGCGTGGACAGTTTTCAGCAAGTTACAACATTGAAATGCAGAAATAAGCACTTTTCCATAAACAAGCTCTAAATCATGTTTGAAGCACTCTGGATAAAAAATGTTTTGTTATGTTTATTCGAGATGTTATGAAAACACTGTAGATGTTTTCAGCAAGTTACAACATTGAAATGCAGAAATAAGCACTTTTCCATAAACAAGCTCTAAATCATGTTTGATGCACTCTGGATGTTCAATTTTTGCTGTGCTGTGTCTAGTTCAGATGAAATGAACACCGTGGACAGTTTTCAGCAAGTTACAACATTGAAATGCAGAAATAAGCACTTTTCCATAAACAAGCTCTAAATCATGTTTGAAGCACTCTGGATAAAAAATGTTTTTGTTATGTTTATTCGAGATGTTATGAAAACACTGTAGACTGTTTTCAGCAAGTTACAACATTGAAATGCAGAAATAAGCACTTTTCCATAAACAAGCTCTAAATCATGTTTGATGCACTCTGGATGTTCAATTTTTGCTGTGCTGTGTCTAGTTGAGATTAAATGAACACCGTGGATAGTTTTCAGCAAGTTGCAACATTGAAATGCAGAAATAAGCACTTTTCCATAAACAAGCTCTAAATCATGTTTGATGCACTCTGGATGTTCAATTTTTGCTGTGCTGTGTCTAGTTCAGATGAAATGAACACCGTGGACAGTTTTCAGCAAGTTACAACATTGAAATGCAGAAATAAGCACTTTTCCATAAACAAGCTCTAAATCATGTTTGATGCACTCTGGATGTTCAATTTTTGCTGTGCTGTGTCTAGTTGAGATTAAATGAACACCGTGGATAGTTTTCAGCAAGTTACAACATTGAAATGCAGAAATAAGCACTTTTCCATAAACAAGCTCTAAATCATGTTTGATGCACTCTGGATGTTCAATTTTTGCTGTGCTGTGTCTAGTTGAGATTAAATGAACACCGTGGATAGTTTTCAGCAAGTTGCAACATTGAAATGCAGAAATAAGCACTTTTCCATAAACAAGCTCTAAATCATGTTTGATGCACTCTGGATGTTCAATTTTTGCTGTGCTGTGTCTAGTTCAGATGAAATGAACGCCGTGGACAGTTTTCAGCAAGTTACAACATTGAAATGCAGAAATAAGCACTTTTCCATAAACAAGCTCTAAATCATGTTTGAAGCACTCTGGATAAAAAATGTTTTTGTTATGTTTATTCGAGATGTTATGAAAACACTGTAGACTGTTTTCAGCAAGTTACAACATTGAAATGCAGAAATAAGCACTTTTCCATAAACAAGCTCTAAATCATGTTTGATGCACTCTGGATGTTCAATTTTTGCTGTGCTGTGTCTAGTTGAGATTAAATGAACACCGTGGATAGTTTTCAGCAAGTTGCAACATTGAAATGCAGAAATAAGCACTTTTCCATAAACAAGCTCTAAATCATGTTTGATGCACTCTGGATGTTCAATTTTTGCTGTGCTGTGTCTAGTTCAGATGAAATGAACGCCGTGGACAGTTTTCAGCAAGTTACAACATTGAAATGCAGAAATAAGCACTTTTCCATAAACAAGCTCTAAATCATGTTTGAAGCACTCTGGATAAAAAATGTTTTTGTTATGTTTATTCGAGATGTTATGAAAACACTGTAGACTGTTTTCAGCAAGTTACAACATTGAAATGCAGAAATAAGCACTTTTCCATAAACAAGCTCTAAATCATGTTTGATGCACTCTGGATGTTCAATTTTTGCTGTGCTGTGTCTAGTTGAGATTAAATGAACACCGTGGATAGTTTTCAGCAAGTTGCAACATTGAAATGCAGAAATAAGCACTTTTCCATAAACAAGCTCTAAATCATGTTTGATGCACTCTGGATGTTCAATTTTTGCTGTGCTGTGTCTAGTTCAGATGAAATGAACGCCGTGGACAGTTTTCAGCAAGTTACAACATTGAAATGCAGAAATAAGCACTTTTCCATAAACAAGCTCTAAATCATGTTTGAAGCACTCTGGATAAAAAAATGTTTTTGTTATGTTTATTCGAGATGTTATGAAAACACTGTAGACTGTTTTCAGCAAGTTACAACATTGAAATGCAGAAATAAGCACTTTTCCATAAACAAGCTCTAAATCATGTTTGATGCACTCTGGATGTTCAATTTTTGCTGTGCTGTGTCTAGTTGAGATTAAATGAACACCGTGGATAGTTTTCAGCAAGTTGCAACATTGAAATGCAGAAATAAGCACTTTTCCATAAACAAGCTCTAAATCATGTTTGATGCACTCTGGATGTTCAATTTTTGCTGTGCTGTGTCTAGTTCAGATGAAATGAACGCCGTGGACAGTTTTCAGCAAGTTACAACATTGAAATGCAGAAATAAGCACTTTTCCATAAACAAGCTCTAAATCATGTTTGAAGCACTCTGGATAAAAAATGTTTTTGTTATGTTTATTCGAGATGTTATGAAAACACTGTAGATGTTTTCAGCAAGTTACAACATTGAAATGCAGAAATAAGCACTTTTCCATAAACAAGCTCTAAATCATGTTTGATGCACTCTGGATGTTCAATTTTTGCTGTGCTGTGTCTAGTTGAGATTAAATGAACACCGTGGATAGTTTTCAGCAAGTTGCAACATTGAAATGCAGAAATAAGCACTTTTCCATAAACAAGCTCTAAATCATGTTTGATGCACTCTGGATGTTCAATTTTTGCTGTGCTGTGTCTAGTTCAGATGAAATGAACGCCGTGGACAGTTTTCAGCAAGTTACAACATTGAAATGCAGAAATAAGCACTTTTCCATAAACAAGCTCTAAATCATGTTTGAAGCACTCTGGATAAAAAAATTTTTGTTATGTTTATTCGAGATGTTATGAAAACACTGTAGACTGTTTTCAGCAAGTTACAACATTGAAATGCAGAAATAAGCACTTTTCCATAAACAAGCTCTAAATCATGTTTGATGCACTCTGGATGTTCAATTTTTGCTGTGCTGTGTCTAGTTGAGATTAAATGAACACCGTGGATAGTTTTCAGCAAGTTGCAACATTGAAATGCAGAAATAAGCACTTTTCCATAAACAAGCTCTAAATCATGTTTGAAGCACTCTGGATAAAAAATTTTTTTTGTTATGTTTATTCGAGATGTTATGAAAACACTGTAGACTGTTTTCAGCAAGTTACAACATTGAAATGCAGAAATAAGCACTTTTCCATAAACAAGCTCTAAATCATGTTTGATGCACTCTGGATGTTCAATTTTTGCTGTGCTGTGTCTAGTTGAGATTAAATGAACACCGTGGATAGTTTTCAGCAAGTTGCAACATTGAAATGCAGAAATAAGCACTTTTCCATAAACAAGCTCTAAATCATGTTTGATGCACTCTGGATGTTCAATTTTTGCTGTGCTGTGTCTAGTTGAGATTAAATGAACACCGTGGATAGTTTTCAGCAAGTTGCAACATTGAAATGCAGAAATAAGCACTTTTCCATAAACAAGCTCTAAATCATGTTTGAAGCACTCTGGATAAAAAATGTTTTTGTTATGTTTATTCGAGATGTTATGAAACACTGTAGACTGTTTTCAGCAAGTTACAACATTGAAATGCAGAAATAAGCACTTTTCCATAAACAAGCTCTAAATCATGTTTGATGCACTCTGGATGTTCAATTTTTGCTGTGCTGTGTCTAGTTGAGATGAAATGAACACCGTGGACAGTTTTCAGCAAGTTACAACATTGAAATGCAGAAATAAGCACTTTTCCATAAACAAGCTCTAAATCATGTTTGAAGCACTCTGGATAAAAAATTTTTGTTATGTTTATTCGAGATGTTATGAAAACACTGTAGACTGTTTTCAGCAAGTTACAACATTGAAATGCAGAAATAAGCACTTTTCCATAAACAAGCTCTAAATCATGTTTGATGCACTCTGGATGTTCAATTTTTGCTGTGCTGTGTCTAGTTGAGATGAAATGAACACCGTGGATAGTTTTCAGCAAGTTGCAACATTGAAATGCAGAAATAAGCACTTTTCCATAAACAAGCTCTAAATCATGTTTGATGCACTCTGGATGTTCAATTTTTGCTGTGCTGTGTCTAGTTGAGATTAAATGAACACCGTGGATAGTTTTCAGCAAGTTGCAACATTGAAATGCAGAAATAAGCACTTTTCCATAAACAAGCTCTAAATCATGTTTGATGCACTCTGGATGTTCAATTTTTGCTGTGCTGTGTCTAGTTCAGATGAAATGAAACGCTGTGGACAGTTTTCAGCAAGTTACAACATTGAAATGCAGAAATAAGCACTTTTCCATAAACAAGCTCTAAATCATGTTTGAAGCACTCTGGATAAAAAATGTTTTTGTTATGTTTATTCGAGATGTTATGAAAACACTGTAGACTGTTTTCAGCAAGTTACAACATTGAAATGCAGAAATAAGCACTTTTCCATAAACAAGCTCTAAATCATGTTTGATGCACTCTGGATGTTCAATTTTTGCTGTGCTGTGTCTAGTTGAGATTAAATGAACACCGTGGATAGTTTTCAGCAAGTTGCAACATTGAAATGCAGAAATAAGCACTTTTCCATAAACAAGCTCTAAATCATGTTTGATGCACTCTGGATGTTCAATTTTTGCTGTGCTGTGTCTAGTTCAGATGAAATGAAACGCTGTGGACAGTTTTCAGCAAGTTACAACATTGAAATGCAGAAATAAGCACTTTTCCATAAACAAGCTCTAAATCATGTTTGATGCACTCTGGATGTTCAATTTTTGCTGTGCTGTGTCTAGTTGAGATTAAATGAACACCGTGGATAGTTTTCAGCAAGTTGCAACATTGAAATGCAGAAATAAGCACTTTTCCATAAACAAGCTCTAAATCATGTTTGATGCACTCTGGATGTTCAATTTTGCTGTGCTGTGTCTAGTTGAGATTAAATGAACACCGTGGATAGTTTTCAGCAAGTTGCAACATTGAAATGCAGAAATAAGCACTTTTCCATAAACAAGCTCTAAATCATGTTTGATGCACTCTGGATGTTCAATTTTTGCTGTGCTGTGTCTAGTTCAGATGAAATGAACGCCGTGGACAGTTTTCAGCAAGTTACAACATTGAAATGCAGAAATAAGCACTTTTCCATAAACAAGCTCTAAATCATGTTTGAAGCACTCTGGATAAAAAATGTTTTTGTTATGTTTATTCGAGATGTTATGAAAACACTGTAGACTGTTTTCAGCAAGTTACAACATTGAAATGCAGAAATAAGCACTTTTCCATAAACAAGCTCTAAATCATGTTTGATGCACTCTGGATGTTCAATTTTTGCTGTGCTGTGTCTAGTTGAGATTAAATGAACACCGTGGATAGTTTTCAGCAAGTTGCAACATTGAAATGCAGAAATAAGCACTTTTCCATAAACAAGCTCTAAATCATGTTTGATGCACTCTGGATGTTCAATTTTTGCTGTGCTGTGTCTAGTTCAGATGAAATGAACGCCGTGGACAGTTTTCAGCAAGTTACAACATTGAAATGCAGAAATAAGCACTTTTCCATAAACAAGCTCTAAATCATGTTTGAAGCACTCTGGATAAAAAATGTTTTTGTTATGTTTATTCGAGATGTTATGAAAACACTGTAGACTGTTTTCAGCAAGTTACAACATTGAAATGCAGAAATAAGCACTTTTCCATAAACAAGCTCTAAATCATGTTTGATGCACTCTGGATGTTCAATTTTTGCTGTGCTGTGTCTAGTTGAGATTAAATGAACACCGTGGATAGTTTTCAGCAAGTTGCAACATTGAAATGCAGAAATAAGCACTTTTCCATAAACAAGCTCTAAATCATGTTTGATGCACTCTGGATGTTCAATTTTTGCTGTGCTGTGTCTAGTTCAGATGAAATGAACACCGTGGACAGTTTTCAGCAAGTTACAACATTGAAATGCAGAAATAAGCACTTTTCCATAAACAAGCTCTAAATCATGTTTGAAGCACTCTGGATAAAAAATGTTTTTGTTATGTTTATTCGAGATGTTATGAAAACACTGTAGACTGTTTTCAGCAAGTTACAACATTGAAATGCAGAAATAAGCACTTTTCCATAAACAAGCTCTAAATCATGTTTGATGCACTCTGGATGTTCAATTTTTGCTGTGCTGTGTCTAGTTGAGATTAAATGAACACCGTGGATAGTTTTCAGCAAGTTGCAACATTGAAATGCAGAAATAAGCACTTTTCCATAAACAAGCTCTAAATCATGTTTGATGCACTCTGGATGTTCAATTTTTGCTGTGCTGTGTCTAGTTCAGATGAAATGAACGCCGTGGACAGTTTTCAGCAAGTTACAACATTGAAATGCAGAAATAAGCACTTTTCCATAAACAAGCTCTAAATCATGTTTGAAGCACTCTGGATAAAAAATGTTTTGTTATGTTTATTCGAGATGTTATGAAAACACTGTAGACTGTTTTCAGCAAGTTACAACATTGAAATGCAGAAATAAGCACTTTTCCATAAACAAGCTCTAAATCATGTTTGATGCACTCTGGATGTTCAATTTTTGCTGTGCTGTGTCTAGTTGAGATTAAATGAACACCGTGGATAGTTTTCAGCAAGTTGCAACATTGAAATGCAGAAATAAGCACTTTTCCATAAACAAGCTCTAAATCATGTTTGATGCACTCTGGATGTTCAATTTTTGCTGTGCTGTGTCTAGTTGAGATGAAATGAACACCGTGGACAGTTTTCAGCAAGTTACAACATTGAAATGCAGAAATAAGCACTTTTCCATAAACAAGCTCTAAATCATGTTTGAAGCACTCTGGATAAAAAATGTTTTTGTTATGTTTATTCGAGATGTTATGAAAACACTGTAGACTGTTTTCAGCAAGTTACAACATTGAAATGCAGAAATAAGCACTTTTCCATAAACAAGCTCTAAATCATGTTTGATGCACTCTGGATGTTCAATTTTTGCTGTGCTGTGTCTAGTTGAGATTAAATGAACACCGTGGACAGTTTTCAGCAAGTTGCAACATTGAAATGCAGAAATAAGCACTTTTCCATAAACAAGCTCTAAATCATGTTTGAAGCACTCTGGATAAAAAATTTTTTGTTATGTTTATTCGAGATGTTATGAAAACACTGTAGACTGTTTTCAGCAAGTTACAACATTGAAATGCAGAAATAAGCACTTTTCCATAAACAAGCTCTAAATCATGTTTGATGCACTCTGGATGTTCAATTTTTGCTGTGCTGTGTCTAGTTGAGATTAAATGAACACCGTGGATAGTTTTCAGCAAGTTGCAACATTGAAATGCAGAAATAAGCACTTTTCCATAAACAAGCTCTAAATCATGTTTGATGCACTCTGGATGTTCAATTTTTGCTGTGCTGTGTCTAGTTGAGATTAAATGAACACCGTGGACAGTTTTCAGCAAGTTGCAACATTGAAATGCAGAAATAAGCACTTTTCCATAAACAAGCTCTAAATCATGTTTGAAGCACTCTGGATAAAAAATGTTTTTGTTATGTTTATTCGAGATGTTATGAAAACACTGTAGACTGTTTTCAGCAAGTTACAACATTGAAATGCAGAAATAAGCACTTTTCCATAAACAAGCTCTAAATCATGTTTGATGCACTCTGGATGTTCAATTTTTGCTGTGCTGTGTCTAGTTGAGATGAAATGAACACCGTGGACAGTTTTCAGCAAGTTGCAACATTGAAATGCAGAAATAAGCACTTTTCCATAAACAAGCTCTAAATCATGTTTGAAGCACTCTGGATAAAAAATGTTTTTGTTATGTTTATTCGAGATGTTATGAAAACACTGTAGACTGTTTTCAGCAAGTTACAACATTGAAATGCAGAAATAAGCACTTTTCCATAAACAAGCTCTAAATCATGTTTGATGCACTCTGGATGTTCAATTTTTGCTGTGCTGTGTCTAGTTGAGATTAAATGAACACCGTGGATAGTTTTCAGCAAGTTGCAACATTGAAATGCAGAAATAAGCACTTTTCCATAAACAAGCTCTAAATCATGTTTGATGCACTCTGGATGTTCAATTTTGCTGTGCTGTGTCTAGTTGAGATGAAATGAACACCGTGGATAGTTTTCAGCAAGTTGCAACATTGAAATGCAGAAATAAGCACTTTTCCATAAACAAGCTCTAAATCATGTTTGATGCACTCTGGATGTTCAATTTTTGCTGTGCTGTGTCTAGTTGAGATGAAATGAACACCGTGGACAGTTTTCAGCAAGTTGCAACATTGAAATGCAGAAATAAGCACTTTTCCATAAACAAGCTCTAAATCATGTTTGAAGCACTCTGGATAAAAAATGTTTTTGTTATGTTTATTCGAGATGTTATGAAAACACTGTAGACTGTTTTCAGCAAGTTACAACATTGAAATGCAGAAATAAGCACTTTTCCATAAACAAGCTCTAAATCATGTTTGATGCACTCTGGATGTTCAATTTTTGCTGTGCTGTGTCTAGTTGAGATTAAATGAACACCGTGGACAGTTTTCAGCAAGTTGCAACATTGAAATGCAGAAATAAGCACTTTTCCATAAACAAGCTCTAAATCATGTTTGAAGCACTCTGGATAAAAAAAATTTTTGTTATGTTTATTCGAGATGTTATGAAAACACTGTAGACTGTTTTCAGCAAGTTACAACATTGAAATGCAGAAATAAGCACTTTTCCATAAACAAGCTCTAAATCATGTTTGATGCACTCTGGATGTTCAATTTTTGCTGTGCTGTGTCTAGTTGAGATAAATGAACACCGTGGATAGTTTTCAGCAAGTTGCAACATTGAAATGCAGAAATAAGCACTTTTCCATAAACAAGCTCTAAATCATGTTTGATGCACTCTGGATGTTCAATTTTTGCTGTGCTGTGTCTAGTTGAGATGAAATGAACACCGTGGATAGTTTTCAGCAAGTTGCAACATTGAAATGCAGAAATAAGCACTTTTCCATAAACAAGCTCTAAATCATGTTTGATGCACTCTGGATGTTCAATTTTGCTGTGCTGTGTCTAGTTGAGATGAAATGAACACCGTGGACAGTTTTCAGCAAGTTACAACATTGAAATGCAGAAATAAGCACTTTTCCATAAACAAGCTCTAAATCATGTTTGAAGCACTCTGGATAAAAAATGTTTTTGTTTATTCGAGATGTTATGAAAACACTGTAGACTGTTTTCAGCAAGTTACAACATTGAAATGCAGAAATAAGCACTTTTCCATAAACAAGCTCTAAATCATGTTTGATGCACTCTGGATGTTCAATTTTTGCTGTGCTGTGTCTAGTTGAGATGAAATGAACACCGTGGACAGTTTTCAGCAAGTTGCAACATTGAAATGCAGAAATAAGCACTTTTCCATAAACAAGCTCTAAATCATGTTTGAAGCACTCTGGATAAAAAATTTTTTGTTATGTTTATTCGAGATGTTATGAAAACACTGTAGACTGTTTTCAGCAAGTTACAACATTGAAATGCAGAAATAAGCACTTTTCCATAAACAAGCTCTAAATCATGTTTGATGCACTCTGGATGTTCAATTTTTGCTGTGCTGTGTCTAGTTGAGATTAAATGAACACCGTGGATAGTTTTCAGCAAGTTGCAACATTGAAATGCAGAAATAAGCACTTTTCCATAAACAAGCTCTAAATCATGTTTGATGCACTCTGGATGTTCAATTTTTGCTGTGCTGTGTCTAGTTGAGATGAAATGAACACCGTGGACAGTTTTCAGCAAGTTGCAACATTGAAATGCAGAAATAAGCACTTTTCCATAAACAAGCTCTAAATCATGTTTGAAGCACTCTGGATAAAAAAATGTTTTGTTATGTTTATTCGAGATGTTATGAAAACACTGTAGACTGTTTTCAGCAAGTTGCAACATTGAAATGCAGAAATAAGCACTTTTCCATAAACAAGCTCTAAATCATGTTTGATGCACTCTGGATGTCCAATTTTTGCTGTGCTGTGTCTAGTTGAGATTAAATGAACACCGTGGACAGTTTTCAGCAAGTTGCAACATTGAAATGCAGAAATAAGCACTTTTCCATAAACAAGCTCTAAATCATGTTTGAAGCACTCTGGATAAAAAAATTTTTTGTTATGTTTATTCGAGATGTTATGAAAACACTGTAGACTGTTTTCAGCAAGTTACAACATTGAAATGCAGAAATAAGCACTTTTCCATAAACAAGCTCTAAATCATGTTTGATGCACTCTGGATGTTCAATTTTGCTGTGCTGTGTCTAGTTGAGATGAAATGAACACCGTGGACAGTTTTCAGCAAGTTGCAACATTGAAATGCAGAAATAAGCACTTTTCCATAAACAAGCTCTAAATCATGTTTGATGCACTCTGGATGTTCAATTTTTGCTGTGCTGTGTCTAGTTGAGATGAAATGAACACCGTGGACAGTTTTCAGCAAGTTGCAACATTGAAATGCAGAAATAAGCACTTTTCCATAAACAAGCTCTAAATCATGTTTGAAGCACTCTGGATAAAAAATGTTTTTGTTATGTTTATTCGAGATGTTATGAAAACACTGTAGACTGTTTTCAGCAAGTTACAACATTGAAATGCAGAAATAAGCACTTTTCCATAAACAAGCTCTAAATCATGTTTGATGCACTCTGGATGTCCAATTTTTGCTGTGCTGTGTCTAGTTGAGATGAAATGAACACCGTGGACAGTTTTCAGCAAGTTGCAACATTGAAATGCAGAAATAAGCACTTTTCCATAAACAAGCTCTAAATCATGTTTGAAGCACTCTGGATAAAAATTTTTTGTTATGTTTATTCGAGATGTTATGAAAACACTGTAGATGTTTTCAGCAAGTTACAACATTGAAATGCAGAAATAAGCACTTTTCCATAAACAAGCTCTAAATCATGTTTGATGCACTCTGGATGTTCAATTTTTGCTGTGCTGTGTCTAGTTGAGATTAAATGAACACCGTGGACAGTTTTCAGCAAGTTGCAACATTGAAATGCAGAAATAAGCACTTTTCCATAAACAAGCTCTAAATCATGTTTGATGCACTCTGGATGTCCAATTTTGCTGTGCTGTGTCTAGTTGAGATTAAATGAACACGTGGATAGTTTTCAGCAAGTTGCAACATTGAAATGCAGAAATAAGCACTTTTCCATAAACAAGCTCTAAATCATGTTTGATGCACTCTGGATGTTCAATTTTTGCTGTGCTGTGTCTAGTTGAGATGAAATGAACACCGTGGACAGTTTTCAGCAAGTTGCAACATTGAAATGCAGAAATAAGCACTTTTCCATAAACAAGCTCTAAATCATGTTTGAAGCACTCTGGATAAAAAATGTTTTGTTATGTTTATTCGAGATGTTATGAAAACACTGTAGACTGTTTTCAGCAAGTTACAACATTGAAATGCAGAAATAAGCACTTTTCCATAAACAAGCTCTAAATCATGTTTGATGCACTCTGGATGTTCAATTTTTGCTGTGCTGTGTCTAGTTGAGATGAAATGAACACCGTGGATAGTTTTCAGCAAGTTGCAACATTGAAATGCAGAAATAAGCACTTTTCCATAAACAAGCTCTAAATCATGTTTGATGCACTCTGGATGTTCAATTTTGCTGTGCTGTGTCTAGTTGAGATGAAATGAACACCGTGGACAGTTTTCAGCAAGTTGCAACATTGAAATGCAGAAATAAGCACTTTTCCATAAACAAGCTCTAAATCATGTTTGATGCACTCTGGATGTCCAATTTTGCTGTGCTGTGTCTAGTTGAGATGAAATGAACACCGTGGACAGTTTTCAGCAAGTTGCAACATTGAAATGCAGAAATAAGCACTTTTCCATAAACAAGCTCTAAATCATGTTTGATGCACTCTGGATAAAAAATGTTTTTGTTATGTTTATTCGAGATGTTATGAAAACACTGTAGACTGTTTTCAGCAAGTTACAACATTGAAATGCAGAAATAAGCACTTTTCCATAAACAAGCTCTAAATCATGTTTGATGCACTCTGGATGTTCAATTTTTGCTGTGCTGTGTCTAGTTGAGATGAAATGAACACCGTGGACAGTTTTCAGCAAGTTGCAACATTGAAATGCAGAAATAAGCACTTTTCCATAAACAAGCTCTAAATCATGTTTGAAGCACTCTGGATAAAATGTTTTTGTTATGTTTATTCGAGATGTTATGAAAACACTGTAGACTGTTTTCAGCAAGTTACAACATTGAAATGCAGAAATAAGCACTTTTCCATAAACAAGCTCTAAATCATGTTTGATGCACTCTGGATGTTCAATTTTTGCTGTGCTGTGTCTAGTTGAGATGAAATGAACACCGTGGACAGTTTTCAGCAAGTTGCAACATTGAAATGCAGAAATAAGCACTTTTCCATAAACAAGCTCTAAATCATGTTTGATGCACTCTGGATGTTCAATTTTTGCTGTGCTGTGTCTAGTTGAGATGAAATGAACACCGTGGACAGTTTTCAGCAAGTTGCAACATTGAAATGCAGAAATAAGCACTTTTCCATAAACAAGCTCTAAATCATGTTTGAAGCACTCTGGATAAAAAATGTTTTTGTTATGTTTATTCGAGATGTTATGAAAACACTGTAGACTGTTTTCAGCAAGTTACAACATTGAAATGCAGAAATAAGCACTTTTCCATAAACAAGCTCTAAATCATGTTTGATGCACTCTGGATGTTCAATTTTTGCTGTGCTGTGTCTAGTTGAGATGAAATGAACACCGTGGATAGTTTTCAGCAAGTTGCAACATTGAAATGCAGAAATAAGCACTTTTCCATAAACAAGCTCTAAATCATGTTTGATGCACTCTGGATGTCCAATTTTGCTGTGCTGTGTCTAGTTGAGATGAAATGAACACCGTGGACAGTTTTCAGCAAGTTGCAACATTGAAATGCAGAAATAAGCACTTTTCCATAAACAAGCTCTAAATCATGTTTGAAGCACTCTGGATAAAAAATGTTTTTGTTATGTTTATTCGAGATGTTATGAAAACACTGTAGACTGTTTTCAGCAAGTTACAACATTGAAATGCAGAAATAAGCACTTTTCCATAAACAAGCTCTAAATCATGTTTGATGCACTCTGGATGTTCAATTTTTGCTGTGCTGTGTCTAGTTGAGATTAAATGAACACCGTGGATAGTTTTCAGCAAGTTGCAACATTGAAATGCAGAAATAAGCACTTTTCCATAAACAAGCTCTAAATCATGTTTGATGCACTCTGGATGTCCAATTTTTGCTGTGCTGTGTCTAGTTGAGATGAAATGAACACCGTGGACAGTTTTCAGCAAGTTGCAACATTGAAATGCAGAAATAAGCACTTTTCCATAAACAAGCTCTAAATCATGTTTGAAGCACTCTGGATAAAAAAATTTTTGTTATGTTTATTCGAGATGTTATGAAAACACTGTAGACTGTTTTCAGCAAGTTACAACATTGAAATGCAGAAATAAGCACTTTTCCATAAACAAGCTCTAAATCATGTTTGATGCACTCTGGATGTCCAATTTTTGCTGTGCTGTGTCTAGTTGAGATGAAATGAACACCGTGGACAGTTTTCAGCAAGTTGCAACATTGAAATGCAGAAATAAGCACTTTTCCATAAACAAGCTCTAAATCATGTTTGATGCACTCTGGATAAAAAATTTTTTTTGTTATGTTTATTCGAGATGTTATGAAAACACTGTGGACTGTTTTCAGCAAGTTGCAACATTGAAATGCAGAAATAAGCACTTTTCCATAAACAAGCTCTAAATCATGTTTGAAGCACTCTGGATAAAAAATGTTTTTGTTATGTTTATTCGAGATGTTATGAAAACACTGTAGACTGTTTTCAGCAAGTTACAACATTGAAATGCAGAAATAAGCACTTTTCCATAAACAAGCTCTAAATCATGTTTGATGCACTCTGGATGTTCAATTTTTGCTGTGCTGTGTCTAGTTGAGATTAAATGAACACCGTGGATAGTTTTCAGCAAGTTGCAACATTGAAATGCAGAAATAAGCACTTTTCCATAAACAAGCTCTAAATCATGTTTGATGCACTCTGGATGTCCAATTTTTGCTGTGCTGTGTCTAGTTGAGATGAAATGAACACCGTGGACAGTTTTCAGCAAGTTGCAACATTGAAATGCAGAAATAAGCACTTTTCCATAAACAAGCTCTAAATCATGTTTGAAGCACTCTGGATAAAAAATGTTTTTGTTATGTTTATTCGAGATGTTATGAAAACACTGTAGACTGTTTTCAGCAAGTTACAACATTGAAATGCAGAAATAAGCACTTTTCCATAAACAAGCTCTAAATCATGTTTGATGCACTCTGGATGTTCAATTTTTGCTGTGCTGTGTCTAGTTGAGATTAAATGAACACCGTGGACAGTTTTCAGCAA
Organism: Oncorhynchus kisutch; assembly: GCF_002021735.2. Classification (NCBI taxonomy): domain Eukaryota; kingdom Metazoa; phylum Chordata; class Actinopteri; order Salmoniformes; family Salmonidae; genus Oncorhynchus; species Oncorhynchus kisutch. The sequence goes on from NW_022262002.1 coordinate 22,857, forward strand.
GTTGCAACATTGAAATGCAGAAATAAGCACTTTTCCATAAACAAGCTCTAAATCATGTTTGATGCACTCTGGATGTTCAATTTTTGCTGTGCTGTGTCTAGTTGAGATGAAATGAACACCGTGGACAGTTTTCAGCAAGTTGCAACATTGAAATGCAGAAATAAGCACTTTTCCATAAACAAGCTCTAAATCATGTTTGAAGCACTCTGGATAAAAAATGTTTTTGTTATGTTTATTCGAGATGTTATGAAAACACTGTAGACTGTTTTCAGCAAGTTACAACATTGAAATGCAGAAATAAGCACTTTTCCATAAACAAGCTCTAAATCATGTTTGATGCACTCTGGATGTCCAATTTTTGCTGTGCTGTGTCTAGTTGAGATTAAATGAACACCGTGGATAGTTTTCAGCAAGTTGCAACATTGAAATGCAGAAATAAGCACTTTTCCATAAACAAGCTCTAAATCATGTTTGATGCACTCTGGATGTCCAATTTTTGCTGTGCTGTGTCTAGTTGAGATGAAATGAACACCGTGGACAGTTTTCAGCAAGTTGCAACATTGAAATGCAGAAATAAGCACTTTTCCATAAACAAGCTCTAAATCATGTTTGAAGCACTCTGGATAAAAAAATGTTTTTGTTATGTTTATTCGAGATGTTATGAAAACACTGTAGACTGTTTTCAGCAAGTTACAACATTGAAATGCAGAAATAAGCACTTTTCCATAAACAAGCTCTAAATCATGTTTGATGCACTCTGGATGTCCAATTTTTGCTGTGCTGTGTCTAGTTGAGATGAAATGAACACCGTGGACAGTTTTCAGCAAGTTGCAACATTGAAATGCAGAAATAAGCACTTTTCCATAAACAAGCTCTAAATCATGTTTGATGCACTCTGGATGTCCAATTTTTGTGTTGTGTCTATTGAGATGAAATGAACACTGTGGACAGTTTTCAGCAAGTTACAACATTGAAATGCAGAAATAAGCACTTTTCCATAAACAAGCTCTAAATCATGTTTGAAGCACTCTGGATAAAAAATTTTTGTTATGTTATTCGAGATGTTATGAAAACACTGTAGACTGTTTTCAGCAAGTTACAACATTGAAATGCAGAAATAAGCACTTTTCCATAAACAAGCTCTAAATCATGTTTGATGCACTCTGGATGTCCAATTTTTGCTGTGCTGTGTCTAGTTGAGATAAATGAACACCGTGGATAGTTTTCAGCAAGTTGCAACATTGAAATGCAGAAATAAGCACTTTTCCATAAACAAGCTCTAAATCATGTTTGATGCACTCTGGATGTCCAATTTTTGCTGTGCTGTGTCTAGTTGAGATGAAATGAACACCGTGGACAGTTTTCAGCAAGTTACAACATTGAAATGCAGAAATAAGCACTTTTCCATAAACAAGCTCTAAATCATGTTTGATGCACTCTGGATAAAAAATGTTTTTGTTATGTTTATTCGAGATGTTATGAAAACACTGTAGACTGTTTTCAGCAAGTTGCAACATTGAAATGCAGAAATAAGCACTTTTCCATAAACAAGCTCTAAATCATGTTTGATGCACTCTGGATGTCCAATTTTTGCTGTGCTGTGTCTAGTTGAGATGAAATGAACACCGTGGATAGTTTTCAGCAAGTTGCAACATTGAAATGCAGAAATAAGCACTTTTCCATAAACAAGCTCTAAATCATGTTTGATGCACTCTGGATGTCCAATTTTTGCTGTGCTGTGTCTAGTTGAGATGAAATGAACACCGTGGACAGTTTTCAGCAAGTTGCAACATTGAAATGCAGAAATAAGCACTTTTCCATAAACAAGCTCTAAATCATGTTTGAAGCACTCTGGATAAAAAAATTTTTGTTATGTTTATTCGAGATGTTATGAAAACACTGTAGACTGTTTTCAGCAAGTTACAACATTGAAATGCAGAAATAAGCACTTTTCCATAAACAAGCTCTAAATCATGTTTGATGCACTCTGGATGTCCAATTTTTGCTGTGCTGTGTCTAGTTGAGATGAAATGAAACCGTGGACAGTTTTCAGCAAGTTGCAACATTGAAATGCAGAAATAAGCACTTTTCCATAAACAAGCTCTAAATCATGTTTGATGCACTCTGGATGTCCAATTTTTGCTGTGCTGTGTCTAGTTGAGATGAAATGAACACACGTGGACTGTTTTCAGCAAGTTGCAACATTGAAATGCAGAAATAAGCACTTTTCCATAAACAAGCTCTAAATCATGTTTGATGCACTCTGGATGTCAATTTTTGCTGTGCTGTGTCTAGTTGAGATGAAATGAACACCGTGGACAGTTTTCAGCAAGTTGCAACATTGAAATGCAGAAATAAGCACTTTTCCATAAACAAGCTCTAAATCATGTTTGATGCACTCTGGATGTCCAATTTTTGCTGTGCTGTGTCTAGTTGAGATGAAATGAACACCGTGGACAGTTTTCAGCAAGTTGCAACATTGAAATGCAGAAATAAGCACTTTTCCATAAACAAGCTCTAAATCATGTTTGAAGCACTCTGGATAAAAAATGTTTTTGTTATGTTTATTCGAGATGTTATGAAAACACTGTAGACTGTTTTCAGCAAGTTACAACATTGAAATGCAGAAATAAGCACTTTTCCATAAACAAGCTCTAAATCATGTTTGATGCACTCTGGATGTCCAATTTTTGCTGTGCTGTGTCTAGTTGAGATGAAATGAACACCGTGGACAGTTTTCAGCAAGTTGCAACATTGAAATGCAGAAATAAGCACTTTTCCATAAACAAGCTCTAAATCATGTTTGAAGCACTCTGGATAAAAAATTTTTTGTTATGTTTATTCGAGATGTTATGAAAACACTGTGGACTGTTTTCAGCAAGTTACAACATTGAAATGCAGAAATAAGCACTTTTCCATAAACAAGCTCTAAATCATGTTTGATGCACTCTGGATAAAAAATTTTTTGTTATGTTTATTCGAGATGAAATGAAAACCTGTGGACAGTTTTCAGCAAGTTACAACATTGAAATGCAGAAATAAGCACTTTTCCATAAACAAGCTCTAAATCATGTTTGATGCACTCTGGATGTCCAATTTTTGCTGTGCTGTGTCTAGTTGAGATGAAATGAACACCGTGGATAGTTTTCAGCAAGTTGCAACATTGAAATGCAGAAATAAGCACTTTTCCATAAACAAGCTCTAAATCATGTTTGATGCACTCTGGATGTCCAATTTTTGCTGTGCTGTGTCTAGTTGAGATGAAATGAACACCGTGGACAGTTTTCAGCAAGTTGCAACATTGAAATGCAGAAATAAGCACTTTTCCATAAACAAGCTCTAAATCATGTTTGAAGCACTCTGGATAAAAAATGTTTTGTTATGTTTATTCGAGATGTTATGAAAACACTGTAGACTGTTTTCAGCAAGTTACAACATTGAAATGCAGAAATAAGCACTTTTCCATAAACAAGCTCTAAATCATGTTTGATGCACTCTGGATGTCCAATTTTTGCTGTGCTGTGTCTAGTTGAGATGAAATGAACACCGTGGATAGTTTTCAGCAAGTTGCAACATTGAAATGCAGAAATAAGCACTTTTCCATAAACAAGCTCTAAATCATGTTTGATGCACTCTGGATGTCCAATTTTTGCTGTGCTGTGTCTAGTTGAGATGAAATGAACACCGTGGACAGTTTTCAGCAAGTTGCAACATTGAAATGCAGAAATAAGCACTTTTCCATAAACAAGCTCTAAATCATGTTTGAAGCACTCTGGATAAAAAATGTTTTTGTTATGTTTATTCGAGATGTTATGAAAACACTGTAGACTGTTTTCAGCAAGTTACAACATTGAAATGCAGAAATAAGCACTTTTCCATAAACAAGCTCTAAATCATGTTTGATGCACTCTGGATGTCCAATTTTTGCTGTGCTGTGTCTAGTTGAGATTAAATGAACACCGTGGACAGTTTTCAGCAAGTTGCAACATTGAAATGCAGAAATAAGCACTTTTCCATAAACAAGCTCTAAATCATGTTTGATGCACTCTGGATGTCCAATTTTTGCTGTGCTGTGTCTAGTTGAGATGAAATGAACACCGTGGACAGTTTTCAGCAAGTTGCAACATTGAAATGCAGAAATAAGCACTTTTCCATAAACAAGCTCTAAATCATGTTTGAAGCACTCTGGATAAAAAATTTTTGTTATGTTTATTCGAGATGTTATGAAAACACTGTAGACTGTTTTCAGCAAGTTACAACATTGAAATGCAGAAATAAGCACTTTTCCATAAACAAGCTCTAAATCATGTTTGATGCACTCTGGATGTCCAATTTTTGCTGTGCTGTGTCTAGTTGAGATGAAATGAACACCGTGGACAGTTTTCAGCAAGTTGCAACATTGAAATGCAGAAATAAGCACTTTTCCATAAACAAGCTCTAAATCATGTTTGATGCACTCTGGATAAAAAATTTTTGTTATGTTTATTCGAGATGTTATGAAAACACTGTAGACTGTTTTCAGCAAGTTACAACATTGAAATGCAGAAATAAGCACTTTTCCATAAACAAGCTCTAAATCATGTTTGATGCACTCTGGATGTCCAATTTTTGCTGTGCTGTGTCTAGTTGAGATTAAATGAACACGTGGATAGTTTTCAGCAAGTTGCAACATTGAAATGCAGAAATAAGCACTTTTCCATAAACAAGCTCTAAATCATGTTTGATGCACTCTGGATGTCCAATTTTTGTGTGCTGTTCTAGTTGAGATGAAATGAACACCGTGGATAGTTTTCAGCAAGTTACAACATTGAAATGCAGAAATAAGCACTTTTCCATAAACAAGCTCTAAATCATGTTTGATGCACTCTGGATGTCCAATTTTTGCTGTGCTGTGTCTAGTTGAGATAAATGAACACCGTGGATAGTTTTCAGCAAGTTGCAACATTGAAATGCAGAAATAAGCACTTTTCCATAAACAAGCTCTAAATCATGTTTGAAGCACTCTGGATAAAAAAATGTTTTTGTTATGTTTATTCGAGATGTTATGAAAACACTGTAGACTGTTTTCAGCAAGTTACAACATTGAAATGCAGAAATAAGCACTTTTCCATAAACAAGCTCTAAATCATGTTTGATGCACTCTGGATGTCCAATTTTTGCTGTGCTGTGTCTAGTTGAGATTAAATGAACACCGTGGATAGTTTTCAGCAAGTTGCAACATTGAAATGCAGAAATAAGCACTTTTCCATAAACAAGCTCTAAATCATGTTTGATGCACTCTGGATGTCCAATTTTTGCTGTGCTGTGTCTAGTTGAGATTAAATGAACACCGTGGACTAGTTTTCAGCAAGTTGCAACATTGAAATGCAGAAATAAGCACTTTTCCATAAACAAGCTCTAAATCATGTTTGATGCACTCTGGATAAAAAATGTTTTTGTTATGTTTATTCGAGATGTTATGAACACTGTGGACTGTTTTCAGCAAGTTACAACATTGAAATGCAGAAATAAGCACTTTTCCATAAACAAGCTCTAAATCATGTTTGAGCACTCTGGATAAAAAAATTTTTGCTGTGTTTATTCGAGATGTTATGAAAACACTGTGGACTGTTTTCAGCAAGTTACAACATTGAAATGCAGAAATAAGCACTTTTCCATAAACAAGCTCTAAATCATGTTTGATGCACTCTGGATGTCCAATTTTGCTGTGCTGTGTCTAGTTGAGATTAAATGAACACCGTGGATGTTTTCAGCAAGTTGCAACATTGAAATGCAGAAATAAGCACTTTTCCATAAACAAGCTCTAAATCATGTTTGATGCACTCTGGATGTCCAATTTTTGCTGTGCTGTGTCTAGTTGAGATGAAATGAACACCGTGGATAGTTTTCAGCAAGTTGCAACATTGAAATGCAGAAATAAGCACTTTTCCATAAACAAGCTCTAAATCATGTTTGAGCACTCTGGATAAAAAAATGTTTTGTTATGTTTATTCGAGATGTTATGAAACACTGTAGACTGTTTTCAGCAAGTTACAACATTGAAATGCAGAAATAAGCACTTTTCCATAAACAAGCTCTAAATCATGTTTGATGCACTCTGGATGTCCAATTTTTGCTGTGCTGTGTCTAGTTGAGATTAAATGAACACCGTGGATAGTTTTCAGCAAGTTGCAACATTGAAATGCAGAAATAAGCACTTTTCCATAAACAAGCTCTAAATCATGTTTGATGCACTCTGGATGTCCAATTTTTGCTGTGCTGTGTCTAGTTGAGATGAAATGAACACCGTGGATAGTTTTCAGCAAGTTGCAACATTGAAATGCAGAAATAAGCACTTTTCCATAAACAAGCTCTAAATCATGTTTGAAGCACTCTGGATAAAAAAATTTTTTGTTATGTTTATTCGAGATGTTATGAAAACACTGTAGACTGTTTTCAGCAAGTTACAACATTGAAATGCAGAAATAAGCACTTTTCCATAAACAAGCTCTAAATCATGTTTGATGCACTCTGGATGTCCAATTTTTGCTGCTGTGTCTAGTTGAGATTAATGAACACGTGGATAGTTTTCAGCAAGTTGCAACATTGAAATGCAGAAATAAGCACTTTTCCATAAACAAGCTCTAAATCATGTTTGATGCACTCTGGATGTCCAATTTTTGCTGTGCTGTGTCTAGTTGAGATGAAATGAACACCGTGGATAGTTTTCAGCAAGTTGCAACATTGAAATGCAGAAGTAAGCACTTTTCCATAAACAAGCTCTAAATCATGTTTGAAGCACTCTGGATAAAAAATGTTTTTGTTATGTTTATTCGAGATGTTATGAAAACACTGTAGACTGTTTTCAGCAAGTTACAACATTGAAATGCAGAAATAAGCACTTTTCCATAAACAAGCTCTAAATCATGTTTGATGCACTCTGGATGTCCAATTTTTGCTGTGCTGTGTCTAGTTGAGATTAAATGAACACCGTGGATAGTTTTCAGCAAGTTGCAACATTGAAATGCAGAAATAAGCACTTTTCCATAAACAAGCTCTAAATCATGTTTGATGCACTCTGGATGTTCAATTTTTGCTGTGCTGTGTCTAGTTGAGATTAAATGAACACCGTGGATAGTTTTCAGCAAGTTGCAACATTGAAATGCAGAAATAAGCACTTTTCCATAAACAAGCTCTAAATCATGTTTGAAGCACTCTGGATAAAAATTGTTTTTGTTATGTTTATTCGAGATGTTATGAAAACACTGTAGACTGTTTTCAGCAAGTTACAACATTGAAATGCAGAAATAAGCACTTTTCCATAAACAAGCTCTAAATCATGTTTGATGCACTCTGGATGTCCAATTTTTGCTGTGCTGTGTCTAGTTGAGATGAAATGAACACCGTGGACAGTTTTCAGCAAGTTGCAACATTGAAATGCAGAAATAAGCACTTTTCCATAAACAAGCTCTAAATCATGTTTGAAGCACTCTGGATAAAAATGTTTTTGTTATGTTTATTCGAGATGTTATGAAACACTGTAGATGTTTTCAGCAAGTTGCAACATTGAAATGCAGAAATAAGCACTTTTCCATAAACAAGCTCTAAATCATGTTTGATGCACTCTGGATGTCCAATTTTTGCTGTGCTGTGTCTAGTTGAGATGAAATGAACACCGTGGATAGTTTTCAGCAAGTTGCAACATTGAAATGCAGAAATAAGCACTTTTCCATAAACAAGCTCTAAATCATGTTTGATGCACTCTGGATGTCCAATTTTTGCTGTGCTGTGTCTAGTTGAGATTGAAATGAACACCGTGGATCAGTTTTCAGCAAGTTGCAACATTGAAATGCAGAAATAAGCACTTTTCCATAAACAAGCTCTAAATCATGTTTGAAGCACTCTGGATAAAAAAATTTTTTGTTATTATTCGAGATGTTATGAAAACACTGTAGACTGTTTTCAGCAAGTTACAACATTGAAATGCAGAAATAAGCACTTTTCCATAAACAAGCTCTAAATCATGTTTGATGCACTCTGGATGTCCAATTTTTGCTGTGCTGTGTCTAGTTGAGATTAAATGAACACCGTGGATAGTTTTCAGCAAGTTGCAACATTGAAATGCAGAAATAAGCACTTTTCCATAAACAAGCTCTAAATCATGTTTGATGCACTCTGGATGTCCAATTTTTGCTGTGCTGTGTCTAGTTGAGATTAAATGAACACCGTGGATAGTTTTCAGCAAGTTGCAACATTGAAATGCAGAAATAAGCACTTTTCCATAAACAAGCTCTAAATCATGTTTGAAGCACTCTGGATAAAAAAATTTTTTTGTTATGTTTATTCGAGATGTTATGAAACACTGTAGACTGTTTTCAGCAAGTTACAACATTGAAATGCAGAAATAAGCACTTTTCCATAAACAAGCTCTAAATCATGTTTGATGCACTCTGGATGTCCAATTTTTGCTGTGCTGTGTCTAGTTGAGATTAAATGAACACCGTGGATAGTTTTCAGCAAGTTGCAACATTGAAATGCAGAAATAAGCACTTTTCCATAAACAAGCTCTAAATCATGTTTGATGCACTCTGGATGTCCAATTTTGCTGTGCTGTGTCTAGTTGAGATTAAATGAACACCGTGGATAGTTTTCAGCAAGTTGCAACATTGAAATGCAGAAATAAGCACTTTTCCATAAACAAGCTCTAAATCATGTTTGAAGCACTCTGGATAAAAAAATGTTTTTGTTATTTTATTCGAGAGTTATGAAAACACTGTAGACTGTTTTCAGCAAGTTACAACATTGAAATGCAGAAATAAGCACTTTTCCATAAACAAGCTCTAAATCATGTTTGATGCACTCTGGATGTCCAATTTTGCTGTGCTGTGTCTAGTTGAGATTAAATGAACACCGTGGATAGTTTTCAGCAAGTTGCAACATTGAAATGCAGAAATAAGCACTTTTCCATAAACAAGCTCTAAATCATGTTTGATGCACTCTGGATGTCCAATTTTTGCTGTGCTGTGTCTAGTTGAGATTAAATGAACACCGTGGATAGTTTTCAGCTAGTTGCAACATTGAAATGCAGAAATAAGCACTTTTCCATAAACAAGCTCTAAATCATGTTTGAAGCACTCTGGATAAAAAATTTTTTTTGTTATGTTTATTCGAGATGTTATGAAAACACTGTAGACTGTTTTCAGCAAGTTACAACATTGAAATGCAGAAATAAGCACTTTTCCATAAACAAGCTCTAAATCATGTTTGATGCACTCTGGATGTCCAATTTTTGCTGTGCTGTGTCTAGTTGAGATTAAATGAACACCGTGGATAGTTTTCAGCTAGTTGCAACATTGAAATGCAGAAATAAGCACTTTTCCATAAACAAGCTCTAAATCATGTTTGAAGCACTCTGGATAAAAAAATGTTTTGTTTGTTTATTCGAGATGTTATGAAAACACTGTAGACTGTTTTCAGCAAGTTACAACATTGAAATGCAGAAATAAGCACTTTTCCATAAACAAGCTCTAAATCATGTTTGATGCACTCTGGATGTCCAATTTTTGCTGTGCTGTGTCTAGTTGAGATTAAATGAACACGTGGATAGTTTTCAGCAAGTTGCAACATTGAAATGCAGAAATAAGCACTTTTCCATAAACAAGCTCTAAATCATGTTTGATGCACTCTGGATGTCCAATTTTTGCTGTGCTGTGTCTAGTTGAGATTAAATGAACACCGTGGACAGTTTTCAGCAAGTTGCAACATTGAAATGCAGAAATAAGCACTTTTCCATAAACAAGCTCTAAATCATGTTTGAAGCACTCTGGATAAAAATGTTTTTGTTATGTTTATTCGAGATGTTATGAAAACACTGTAGACTGTTTTCAGCAAGTTACAACATTGAAATGCAGAAATAAGCACTTTTCCATAAACAAGCTCTAAATCATGTTTGATGCACTCTGGATGTCCAATTTTGCTGTGCTGTGTCTAGTTGAGATTAAATGAACACCGTGGATAGTTTTCAGCAAGTTGCAACATTGAAATGCAGAAATAAGCACTTTTCCATAAACAAGCTCTAAATCATGTTTGATGCACTCTGGATGTCCAATTTTTGCTGTGCTGTGTCTAGTTGAGATAAATGAACACCGTGGACAGTTTTCAGCAAGTTGCAACATTGAAATGCAGAAATAAGCACTTTTCCATAAACAAGCTCTAAATCATGTTTGAAGCACTCTGGATAAAAAATGTTTTTGTTATGTTTATTCGAGATGTTATGAACACTGTAGACAGTTTTCAGCAAGTTACAACATTGAAATGCAGAAATAAGCACTTTTCCATAAACAAGCTCTAAATCATGTTTGATGCACTCTGGATGTCCAATTTTTGCTGTGCTGTGTCTAGTTGAGATTAAATGAACACCGTGGACAGTTTTCAGCAAGTTGCAACATTGAAATGCAGAAATAAGCACTTTTCCATAAACAAGCTCTAAATCATGTTTGATGCACTCTGGATGTCAATTTTTGCTGTGCTGTGTCTAGTTGAGATGAAATGAACACCGTGGACAGTTTTCAGCAAGTTGCAACATTGAAATGCAGAAATAAGCACTTTTCCATAAACAAGCTCTAAATCATGTTTGATGCACTCTGGATAAAAAATTTTTGTTATGTTTATTCGAGATGTTATGAAAAACACTGTAGACTGTTTTCAGCAAGTTACAACATTGAAATGCAGAAATAAGCACTTTTCCATAAACAAGCTCTAAATCATGTTTGATGCACTCTGGATGTCCAATTTTTGCTGTGCTGTGTCTAGTTGAGATTAAATGAACACCGTGGATGTTTTCAGCAAGTTGCAACATTGAAATGCAGAAATAAGCACTTTTCCATAAACAAGCTCTAAATCATGTTTGATGCACTCTGGATGTCCAATTTTTGCTGTGCTGTGTCTAGTTGAGATTAATGAACACCGTGGATAGTTTTCAGCTAGTTGCAACATTGAAATGCAGAAATAAGCACTTTTCCATAAACAAGCTCTAAATCATGTTTGAAGCACTCTGGATAAAAAAATGTTTTTGTTATGTTTATTCGAGATGTTATGAAAACACTGTAGACTGTTTTCAGCAAGTTACAACATTGAAATGCAGAAATAAGCACTTTTCCATAAACAAGCTCTAAATCATGTTTGATGCACTCTGGATGTCCAATTTTTGCTGTGCTGTGTCTAGTTGAGATTAAATGAACACCGTGGATAGTTTTCAGCTAGTTGCAACATTGAAATGCAGAAATAAGCACTTTTCCATAAACAAGCTCTAAATCATGTTTGATGCACTCTGGATGTCCAATTTTTGCTTGCTGTGTCTGTGCTGTGTCTAGTTCAGACTAAATGAACGCCGTGGATAGTTTTCAGCAAGTTGCAACATTGAAATGCAGAAATAAGCACTTTTCCATAAACAAGCTCTAAATCATGTTTGAAGCACTCTGGATAAAAAAATGTTTTTGTTATGTTTATTCGAGATGTTATGAAACACTGTAGACTGTTTTCAGCAAGTTACAACATTGAAATGCAGAAATAAGCACTTTTCCATAAACAAGCTCTAAATCATGTTTGATGCACTCTGGATGTCCAATTTTTGCTGTGCTGTGTCTAGTTGAGATTAAATGAACACCGTGGACAGTTTTCAGCAAGTTGCAACATTGAAATGCAGAAATAAGCACTTTTCCATAAACAAGCTCTAAATCATGTTTGATGCACTCTGGATGTTCAAATGTTTTTGCTGTTGTTTATTCGAGATGTTATGAAAACACTGTGGACTGTTTTCAGCAAGTTACAACATTGAAATGCAGAAATAAGCACTTTTCCATAAACAAGCTCTAAATCATGTTTGATGCACTCTGGATGTTCAATTTTTGCTTGCTGTGTCTAGTTGAGATGAAATGAACACCGTGGACAGTTTTCAGCAAGTTACAACATTGAAATGCAGAAATAAGCACTTTTCCATAAACAAGCTCTAAATCATGTTTGATGCACTCTGGATGTCCAATTTTTGCTGTGCTGTGTCTAGTTGAGATTAAATGAACACCGTGGACAGTTTTCAGCAAGTTGCAACATTGAAATGCAGAAATAAGCACTTTTCCATAAACAAGCTCTAAATCATGTTTGAAGCACTCTGGATTAAAAAATTTTTTTGTTTGTTTATTCGAGATGTTATGAAAACACTGTAGACTGTTTTCAGCAAGTTACAACATTGAAATGCAGAAATAAGCACTTTTCCATAAACAAGCTCTAAATCATGTTTGATGCACTCTGGATGTTCAATTTTTGCTGTGCTGTGTCTAGTTCAGATTAAATGAACACCGTGGACAGTTTTCAGCAAGTTACAACATTGAAATGCAGAAATAAGCACTTTTCCATAAACAAGCTCTAAATCATGTTTGAAGCACTCTGGATAAAAATGTTTTTGTTATGTTTATTCGAGATGTTATGAAAACACTGTAGACTGTTTTCAGCAAGTTACAACATTGAAATGCAGAAATAAGCACTTTTCCATAAACAAGCTCTAAATCATGTTTGATGCACTCTGGATGTTCAATTTTTGCTGTGCTGTGTCTAGTTGAGATTAAATGAACACCGTGGATAGTTTTCAGCAAGTTGCAACATTGAAATGCAGAAATAAGCACTTTTCCATAAACAAGCTCTAAATCATGTTTGATGCACTCTGGATGTTCAATTTTTGCTGTGCTGTGTCTAGTTCAGATTAAATGAACGCGTGGACAGTTTTCAGCAAGTTACAACATTGAAATGCAGAAATAAGCACTTTTCCATAAACAAGCTCTAAATCATGTTTGAAGCACTCTGGATAAAAAAATTTTTGTTATGTTTATTCGAGATGTTATGAAAACACTGTAGACTTGTTTTCAGCAAGTTACAACATTGAAATGCAGAATTAAGCACTTTTCCATAAACAAGCTCTAAATCATGTTTGATGCACTCTGGATGTTCAATTTTTGCTGTGCTGTGTCTAGTTGAGATTAAATGAACACCGTGGACAGTTTTCAGCAAGTTGCAACATTGAAATGCAGAAATAAGCACTTTTCCATAAACAAGCTCTAAATCATGTTTGAAGCACTCTGGATAAAAAATGTTTTTGTTATGTTATTCGAGATGTTATGAAAACACTGTAGACTGTTTTCAGCAAGTTACAACATTGAAATGCAGAAATAAGCACTTTTCCATAAACAAGCTCTAAATCATGTTTGATGCACTCTGGATGTTCAATTTTTGCTGTGCTGTGTCTAGTTCAGATGAAATGAACGCTGTGGGACAGTTTTCAGCAAGTTACAACATTGAAATGCAGAAATAAGCACTTTTCCATAAACAAGCTCTAAATCATGTTTGAAGCACTCTGGATAAAAAATGTTTTTGTTATGTTTATTCGAGACTGTTATGAAAACACTGTAGATTGTTTTTCAGCAAGTTACAACATTGAAATGCAGAAATAAGCACTTTTCCATAAACAAGCTCTAAATCATGTTTGATGCACTCTGGATGTTCAATTTTTGCTGTGCTGTGTCTAGTTGAGATTAAATGAACACCGTGGATAGTTTTCAGCAAGTTGCAACATTGAAATGCAGAAATAAGCACTTTTCCATAAACAAGCTCTAAATCATGTTTGATGCACTCTGGATGTTCAATTTTTGCTGTGCTGTGTCTAGTTCAGATGAAATGAACGCCGTGGACAGTTTTCAGCAAGTTGCAACATTGAAATGCGAAATAAGCACTTTTCCATACACAAGCTTCTAAATATGTTTGAAGCACTCTGGATAAAAAATGTTTTTGTTATGTCTATTCGAGATTGTTATGAAACACTGTAGATTGGTTTTCAGCAAGTTACAACATGAAATGCAGAATAAGCACTTTCCATAAACAAGCTCTAAATCATGTTGATGCACTCTGGATGTTCAATTTTGCTGTGCTGTGTCTAGTTGAGATTAAATGAACACCGTGGATAGTTTTTCAGCAAGTTGCAACATTGAAATGCAGAAATAAGCACTTTTCCATAAACAAGCTCTAAATCATGTTTGATGCACTCTGGATTGTTCAATTTTTGCTGTGCGTGTCTAGGTTGAGATTAAATGAACACCGTGGCATAGTTTTCAGCAAGTTGCAACCTGAAATGCAGAAATAAGCACTTTTCCATAACAAGCTCTAAATCATGTTTGAAGCACTCCTGGAATTAAAAAATGTTTTTGTTATGTATATTCGAGATGTTATGAAAACACTGAAGATTGTTTTCAGCAAGTTACAACATTGAAATGCAGAAATAAGCACTTTTCCATAACAAGCTCTAAATCATGTTTGATGCACTCTGGATGTTCAATTTTTGCTGTGCTGTGTCTAGTTAGATTAAATGAACACCGTGGATAGTTTTCAGCAAGTTGCAACATTGAAATGCAGAAATAAGCCTTTTCCATAAACAAGCTCTAAATCATGTTTGATGCACTCTTGGATGTTCAATTTTGCTGTGCTGTGTCTATTCAGATGAAATGAACGCCGTGGACAGTTTTCAGCAAGTTACACATTGAATGCAGAAATAGAGCACTTTTCCATAAACAAGCTCTAAATCATGTTTGAATCACTCTGGATAAAAAAAATGTTTTTGTTATGTTTATTCGAGATGTTATGAAAACACTGTAGGACTGTTTTCAGCAAGTTACAAACATTCGAAATGCAGAAATAAGCACTTTTCCCAATAAACAAGCTCTAAATCATCGTTTTGATGGTGCACTCTGGATGTTCAATTTTGCTGTGCTGGGGTGCGGGGTTCCTAAAGTTTCAGATGAAAATGAACACCGTGGATAGTTTTTCAGCAAGTTGCATACATTGAAATGCAGAAATAAGCACTTTTCGCATAAACAAGCCTCTAAATCATGTTTGATGCACTCTGGAATGTTCAATTTTTGCTGTGCTGTGTCTAGTTCAGATTAAAAATGAAACGCCGTGGACAGTTTTCAAGCTAGGTTACAACATTGAAATGCAGAAATAAGCACTTTCCATAAACAAAGGCTGTAAATCATGTTTGAAGCCACTCTGGAATAAAAAAAATGTTTGGATATGTTAATTCGAGATGTTATGAGAAACACTGTAGACTGTTTTCCAGCAAGTTACAACAATTGAAATGCAGAAATAAGCACTTCCATAGAACAAGCTCCTAAATCATGTTTGATGCACTCCTGGATGTTCAATTTTTGCTGTGCTGTGTCTAGTTGAGATTAAATGAACACCGTGGATAGTTTTCAGCAAGTTGCCACATTGAAATGCAGAAATAAGCACTTTTCCATAAACAAGCTCTAAATCATGTTTGATGCACTCTGGATGTTCAAATTTTTTGCTGTGCTGTGTCTAGTGTCGATGAAATAACACCCTGGACTAGTTTTCAGCAAGTTACAACATTGAAATGCAGAAATAAGCACTTTTCCATAAACAAGCCTCTTAAATCATGTTTGATGCACTCTGGATGTTCAATTTTTGCTGGTGGGCTTGTGTCTAGTTCAGATGGAATGAACGCCGTGGACAGTTTTCAGCAAGTTACAACATTGAAATGCAGAAATAGCACTTTGTCCATAAACAAGCTCTAAATCATGTTTGAAGCACTCTGGATAAAAAAAATGTTTTTGTTATGTTTATTCGAGATGTTATGAAAACACTGTAGACTGTTTTCAGCAAGTTACAACATTGAAATGCAGAATTAGCACTTTTCCATAAACAAGCTCTAAATCATGTTTGGAGCACTCTGGATGTTCAATTTTTGCTGTGCTGTGTCTAGTTGAGATTAAATGAACACCGTGGGATAGTTTTCAGCAAGTTGCAACATTGAAATGCAGAAATAAGCCCTTTCCATAAACAAGCTCTAAATCATGTTTGATGCACTCTGGATGTTCAATTTTTGCTGTGCTGTGTCTAGTTCAGATTAAATGAACGCCGTGGACAGTTTTCAGCAAGTTAGCAACATTGAAATGCAGAAATAAGCACTTTTCCATAAACAAGCTCTAAATCATGTTTGAAGCACTCTGGATAAAAAATGTTTTTGTTATGTTTATTCGAGATGTTATGAAAACACTGTAGATGTTTTCAGCAAGTTACAACATTGAAATGCAGAAATAAGCACTTTTCCATAAACAAGCTCTAAATCATGTTTGATGCACTCTGGATGTTCAATTTTTGCTGTTGCTGTGTCTAGTTGAGATTAAATGAACACCGTGGATAGTTTTCAGCAAGTTTGCAACATTGAAATGCAGAAATAAGCACTTTTCATAAACAAGCTCTAAATCATGTTTGATGCACTCTGGATGTCAATTTTTGCTGTGTCTGTGTCTAGTTAGATGAAATGAACGCCTGTGGACAGTTTTCAGCAAGTTACAACATTGAATGCAGAAATAAGCACTTTTCCATAAACAAGCTCTAAATCATGTTTGAAGCACTCTGGATAAAAAATGTTTTTGTTATGTTTATTCGAGATGTTATGAAAACACTGTAGACTGTTTTCAGCAAGTTACAACATTGAAATGCAGAAATAAGCACTTTTCCATAAACAAGCTCTAAATCATGTTTGATTGCACTCTGGATGTCCAATTTTTTGCTGTGCGTGTCTAGTTGAGATTAAATGAACACCGTGGATAGGTTTTCAGCAAGTTGCAACATTGAAATGCAGAAAATAAGCACTTTTTCCATAAACAAGCTCTAAATCATGTTTGAAGCACTCTGGATAAAAAAATGTTTTTGTTATGTTTATTCGAGATGTTATGAAAACACTGTAGACTGTTTTCAGCAAGTTACAACATTGAAATGCAGAAATAAGCACTTTTCCATAAACAAGCTCTAAATCATGTTTGATGCACTCTGGATGTTCAATTTTTTGCTGTGCTGTGTCTAGTTGAGATGAAATGAACACCGTGGACAGTTTTCAGCAAGTTACAACATTGAAATGCAGAAATAAGCACTTTTCCATAAACAAGCTCTAAATCATGTTTGAAGCACTCTGGGATAAAAAATGTTTTTGTTATGTTTATTCGAGATGTTATTGAAAACACTGGTAGACTGTTTCAGCAAGTTACAACATTGAAATGCAGAAATAAGCACTTTTCCATAAACAAGCTCTAAATCATGTTTGATGCACTCTGGATGTCAATTTTGCTGTGCTGTGTCTAGTTGAGATTAAATGAACACCGTGGATAGTTTTCAGCAAGTTGCAACATTGAAATGCAGAAATAAGCACTTTTCCATAAACAAGCTCTAAATCATGTTTGATGCACTCTGGATGTTCAATTTTTGCTGTGCTGTGTCTAGTTCAGATGAAATGAACGCCGTGGACAGTTTTCAGCAAGTTGCAACATTGAAATGCAGAAATAAGCACTTTTCCATAAACAAGCTCTAAATCATGTTTGAAGCACTCTGGATAAAAAATGTTTTTGTTATGTTTATTCGAGATGTTATGAAAACACTGTAGACTGTTTTCAGCAAGTTACAACATTGAAATGCAGAAATAAGCACTTTTCCATAAACAAGCTCTAAATCATGTTTGATGCACTCTGGATGTTCAATTTTTGCTGTGCTGTGTCTAGTTGAGATTAAATGAACACCGTGGATAGTTTTCAGCAAGTTGCAACATTGAAATGCAGAAATAAGCACTTTTCCATAAACAAGCTCTAAATCATGTTTGATGCACTCTGGATGTTCAATTTTTGCTGTGCTGTGTCTTAGTTCAGATGAAATGAACGCGTGGAAGTTTTTCAGCAAGTTAGCAACTTGAAATGCAGAAATAAGCCCTTTTCCATAAACAAGCTCTAAATCATGTTTGAAGCACTCTGGATAAAAACATGTTTTTGTTATGTTTATTCGGAATGTTTATGAAAACACTGTAGACTGTTTTCAGCAAGTTACAACATTGAAATGCAGAATTAAGCACTTTTCCCATAAACAAGCTCTAAATCATTTTTGATGCACTCTGGATGTCAATTTTTGCTGTGCTGTGTCTAGTTGAGATAGAATGAACACCGTGGATAGTTTTCAGCAAGTTGCATCATTGAAATGCAGAAATAAGCACTTTTCATAAACAAGCTCTAAATCATGTTTGATGCACTCTGGATGTTCAATTTTTTGCTGTGCTGTGTCTATTGAGATTACATCGAACACGTGGGATAGTTGGTTCAGCAAGTTACAACATTGAAATGCAGAAAACTAAGCCAACTTTTCCATAACAAAGCTCTAAATCATGTTTGATGCACTCTGGATGTTCAATTTTTTGCTGTGCTGGTCTAGTTCAGATGAAATGAACGCCGTGGACAGTTTTCAGCAAGTTACAACATGAAATGCAGAAATAAGCACTTTTCCATAAACAAGCTCTCAATCATGTTTGAAGCACTCTGGATAAAAAATGTTTTTTGTTATGCTTATTCGAGATGTTATGAAAACACTGTAGACTGTTTTCAGCAAGTTACAACATTGAAATGCAGAAATAAGCACTTTTCCATAAACAAGCTCTAAAGCATGTTTGATGCACTCTGGATGTTCAAATTTTTGCTGTTGCTGTGTCTAGTTCAGATAAATGAACGCCCTGTGGACAGTTTTTTCAGCAAGTTGCCAACATTTTGAATGGCAAAATAAGCACTTTTTCCATAAACAAGCTCTAAATCATGTTTGAATGCACTCTGGATATGTTCAATGTTTTGTTCTGTGGTTCTAGTTTCGAGATGTAATGAAACGCCTGTAGACTGTTTTCAGCAAGTTACAACATTGAAATGCAGAAATAAGCACTTTTCCATAAACAAGCTCTAAATCATGTTTGAAGCACTCTGGATAAAAAATGTTTTTGTTATGTTTATTCGAGATGTTAATGAAAACACTGTAGATGTTTTCAGCAAGTTACAACATTGAAATGCAGAAATAAGCACTTTTCCATAAACAAGCTCTAATCATGTTTGATGCACTCTGGATGTTCAATTTTTGCTGTGCTGTGTCTAGTTGAGATTAAATGAACACCGTGGATAGTTTTCAGCAAGTTGCAACATTGAAATGCAGAAATAAGCACTTTTCCATAAACAAAGCTCTAAAATCATGTTTGATGCACTCTGGTAAAAATGTTTTGCTGTGCTGTGTCTAGTTCGAGATTAATGAACACACTGTAGGACAGTTTTCAGCAAGTTACAACATTGAAATGCAGAATAAGCACTTTTCCATAAACAAGCTCTAAATCATGTTTGATGCACTCTGGATGTTCAATTTTTGCTGTGGCTGTGTCTAGTTGAGATTAAATGAACACCGTGGATAGTTTTCAGCAAGTTTGCAACATTGAAATGCAGAAATAAGCACTTTTCCATAAACAAGCTCTAAATCATGTTTGATGCACTCTGGATGTCAATTTTTGCTGTGCTGTGTCTAGTTGAGATTAAATGAACACCGTGGATAGTTTTCAGCAAGTTGCAACATTGAAATGCAGAAATAAGCACTTTTCCATAAACAAGCTCTAAATCATGTTTGATGCACTCTGGATGTTCAATTTTTGCTGTGCTGTGTCTAGTTGAGATGAAATGAACACCGTGGACAGTTTTCAGCAAGTTACAACATTGAAATGCAGAAATAAGCACTTTTCCATAAACAAGCTCTAAATCATGTTTGAAGCACTCTGGATAAAAAATTTTTGTTATGTTTATTCGAGATGTTATGAAAACACTGTAGACTGTTTTCAGCAAGTTACAACATTGAAATGCAGAAATAAGCACTTTTCCATAAACAAGCTCTAATCATGTTTGATGCACTCTGGATGTTCAATTTTTTGCTGTGCTGTGTCTAGTTGAGATTAATGAACACCGTGATAGTTTTCAGCAAGTTGCAACATTGAATGCAGAAATAAGCACTTTTCCATAAACAAGCTCTAATCATGTTTGATGGCACTCTGGATTAAATTTTTTGCTGTGCTGTGTCTAGTTGCAGATGAATGAACGCCGTGGACAGTTTTCAGCAAGTTTTGCAAAATTGAAATGCAGAAGTAAGCACTTTCCATAAACAAGCTCTAAATCATGTTTGAAGCACTCTGGATAAAAATGTTTTTGTTATGTTTATTCGAGATGTTTATGAAAACACTGTAGATTGTTTTCAGCAAGTTACAACATTGAAATGCAGAATAAGCACTTTTCATAACAAGCTCTAAATCATGTTTGATGCACTCTGGATGTTCAATTTTTGCTGTGCTGTGTCTAGTTGAGATTAAATGAACACCGTGGATAGTTTTCAGCAAGTTGCAACATTGAAATGCAGAAATAAGCACTTTTCCATAAACAAGCTCTAAATCATGTTTGAAGCACTCTGGATAAAAAAATGTTTTTGTTATGTTTATTCGAGATGTTATGAAAACACTGTAGACTGGTTTCAAGCAAGTTGCAACAGTTGAAATGCAGAAATAAGCACTTTTCCATAAAACAAGCTCTAGAATCATGTTGATGCATCTGGATGTTCAATTTTTGGCTCGTGCGTGCTTCTAGGTTAGAGATTAAATGAAACACCGTGGCTAGTTTTACAGCAAGTTGCAACATTGAATGCAGAAATAAGCACTTTTCCATAAACAAGCTCTAAATCCATGTTTGAAGCAGCTCTGGATAAACAAATGTTTTTGTTATGTATATCGAGATGTTATGAAACACTCGTAGATTGTTTTCAGACAAGTTACACATTGAAATGCAGAAAATAAGCACTTTTCGTAAACAAGCCTCTAAATCATGTTTGATGCACTCTGGATGTTCAATTTTTTGCTGTGGCTGTGTCTCAGTTTGAGATTTAACTGACCACCGTGGATAGTTTTCAGCAAGTTGCAAACATTGAAATGCAGTAATTACAGCACTTTTCCATAAATCAAGCCTCTAAATCCCTGCTTTGGATGCACATCTGGATGTTCAATTTTTGCTGTGCTGTGTCTAGTTCAGATGAAATGAACGCCGTGGACAGTTTTCAGCAAGTTACAACATTGAAATGCAGAAATAAGCACTTTTCCATAAACAAGCTCTAAATCATGTTTGAAGCACTCTGGATAAAAAATGTTTTTTGTTATGTTTATTCGAGATGTTATGAAAACACTGTAGATTGTTTTCAGCAAGTTACAACATTGAAATGCAGAAATAAGCACTTTTCCATAAACAAGCTCTAAATCATGTTTGATGCACTCTGGATGTTCAATTTTGCTGTGCTGTGTCTAGTTGAGATTAAATGAACACCGTGGATAGTTTTCAGCAAGTTGCAACATTGAAATGCAGAAATAAGCACTTTTCCATAAACAAGCTCTAAATCATGTTTGATGCACTCTGGATGTTCAATTTTTGCTGTGCTGTGTCTAGTTCAGATGAAATGAACGCCGTGGACAGTTTTCAGCAAGTTACAACATTGAAATGCAGAAATAAGCACTTTTCCATAAACAAGCTCTAATCATGTTTGAAGCACTCTGGATAAAAAAATGTTTTTGTTATGTTTATTCGAGATGTTATGAAAACACTGTAGACTGTTTTCAGCAAGTTACAACATTGAAATGCAGAAATAAGCACTTTCCATAAACAAGCTCTAAATCATGTTTGATGCACTCTGGATGTTCAATTTTTGCTGTGCTGTGTCTAGTTCAGATGAAATGAACGCCGTGGACAGTTTTCAGCAAGTTACAACATTGAAATGCAGAAATAAGCACTTTTCCATAAACAAGCTCTAAATCATGTTTGAAGCACTCTGGATAAAAAATGTTTTTGTTATGTTTATTCGAGATGTTATGAAAACACTGTAGACTGTTTTTCAGCAAGTTACAACATTGAAATGCAGAAATAAGAACTTTTCCATAAACAAGCTCTAAATCATGTTTGATGCACTCTGGATGTTCAATTTTTGCTGTGCTGTGTCTAGTTGAGATTAAATGAACACCGTGGATAGTTTTCAGCAAGTTGCAACATTGAAATGCAGAAATAAGCACTTTTCCATAAACAAGCTCTAAATCATGGTTTGAATGCACTCTGGATGTTCAATTTTTGCTGTGGCTGTGGTCTAGTTCAGATGAAATGAACACGCGTGGACAGTTTTCAGGCAGTTACAACATTGAAATGCAGAAATAAGCACTTTTCCATAAACAAGCTCTAAATCATGTTTGATGCTACTCTGGATTAAAAATGTTTTGCTGTATGTTTCTATTCGAGATGTTAATGAAACACCTGTAGGACTAGTTTTCAGGCAAGTTGCAACATTGAAATGGCAGAAATAAGCACTTTTCCATAAACAAGCTCTAAATCATGTTTGATGCACTCTGGATGTTCAATTTTTGCTGTGCTGTGTCTAGTTCAGATGAAATGAACGCCGTGGACAGTTTTCAGCAAGTTGCAACATTGAAATGCAGAAATAAGCACTTTTCCATAAACAAGCTCTCAATCATGTTTGAAGCACTCTGGATAAAAAAATGTTTTTGTTATGTTTATTCGAGATGTTATGAAAACACTGTAGACTGTTTCAGCAAGTTACAACATTGAAATGCAGAAATAAGCACTTTTCCCATAAACAAGCTCTAAATCATGTTTGATGCACTCTGGATGTTCAATTTTGCTGTGCTGTGTCTAGTTGAGATTAAATGAACACCGTGGATAGTTTTCAGCAAGTTGCAACATTGAAATGCAGAAATAAGCACTTTTCCATAAACAAGCTCTAATCATGTTTGATGCACTCTGGATGTTCAATTTTTGCTGTGCTGTGTCTAGTTCAGATGAAATGAACGCCGTGGACAGTTTTCAGCAAGTACAACATTGAAATGACAGAAATAAGCATTTTCCATAAACAAGCTCTAAATCATGTTTGAAGCACTCTGGATAAAAAATGTTTTTGCTTATGTTTATTCGAGATGTTATGAAAACACTGTAGACTGTTTTCAGCAAGTTACAACATTGAAATGCAGAAATAAGCACTTTTCCATAAACAAGCTCTAAATCATGTTTGATGCACTCTGGATGTTCAATTTTTGCTGTGCTGTGTCTAGTTTGAGATTAAATGAACACGTGGATAGTTTTCAGCAAGTTGCAACATTGAAATGCAGAAATAAGCACTTTTCCATAAACAAGCTCTAAATCATGTTTGATGCACTCTGGATGTTCAATTTTTGCTGTGCTGTGTCTAGTTGAGATTAAATGAACACCGTGGATAGTTTTCAGCAAGTTGCAACATTGAAATGCAGAAATAAGCACTTTTCCATAAACAAGCTCTAAATCATGTTTGATGCACTCTGGATGTTCAATTTTTGCTGTGCTGTGTCTAGTTGAGATGAAATGAACGCCGTGGACAGTTTTCAGCAAGTTACAACATTGAAATGCAGAAATAAGCACTTTTCCATAAACAAGCTCTAAATCATGTTTGAAGCACTCTGGATAAAAAATGTTTTTGTTATGTTTATTCGAGATGTTATGAAAACACTGTAGACTGTTTTCAGCAAGTTACAACATTGAAATGCAGAAATAAGCACTTTTCCATAAACAAGCTCTAAATCATGTTTGATGCACTCTGGATGTTCAATTTTTGCTGTGCTGTGTCTAGTTGAGATTAAATGAACACCGTGGATAGTTTTCAGCAAGTTGCAACATTGAAATGCAGAAATAAGCACTTTTCCATAAACAAGCTCTAAATCATGTTTGATGCACTCTGGATGTTCAATTTTTGCTGTGCTGTGTCTAGTTCAGATGAAATGAACGCCGTGGACAGTTTTCAGCAAGTTACAACATTGAAATGCAGAAATAAGCACTTTTCCATAAACAAGCTCTAAATCATGTTTGAAGCACTCTGGATAAAAAATGTTTTTGTTATGTTTATTCGAGATGTTATGAAAACACTGTAGACTGTTTTCAGCAAGTTACAACATTGAAATGCAGAAATAAGCACTTTTCCATAAACAAGCTCTAAATCATGTTTGATGCACTCTGGATGTTCAATTTTTGCTGTGCTGTGTCTAGTTGAGATTAAATGAACACCGTGGATAGTTTTCAGCAAGTTGCAACATTGAAATGCAGAAATAAGCACTTTTTCATAAACAAGCTCTAAATCATGTTTGAAGCACTCTGGATGTTCAATTTTTGCTGTGCTGTGTCTAGTTCAGATGAAATGAAACGCTGTGGACAGTTTTCAGCAAGTTACAACATTGAAATGCAGAAATAAGCACTTTTCCATAAACAAGCTCTAAATCATGTTTGAAGCACTCTGGATAAAAATGTTTTTGTTATGTATATTCGAGATGTTATGAAAACACCTGTAGATTGTTTTTCAGCAAGTTACAACATTGAAATGCAGAATAAGCACTTTTCCATAAAACAAGCTCTAAATCATGTTTGATGCACTCTGGATGTTCAATTTTTGCTGTGCTGTGTCTAGTTCAGATTAAATGACACGCTGTGGACTAGTTTTCAGCAAGTTACAACATTGAAATGCAGAATAAGCACTTTTCCATAAACAAGCTCTAAATCATGTTTGAAGCACTCTGGATTAAAAATGTTTTTGTTATGTTTATTCGAGATGTTATGAAAACACTGTAGATTGTTTTCAGCAAGTTACAACATTGAAATGCAGAAATAAGCACTTTTCCATAAACAAGCTCTAAATCATGTTGATGCACTCTGGATGTTCAATTTTTGCTGTGCTGTGTCTAGTTGAGATTAAATGAACACCGTGGATAGTTTTCAGCAAGTTGCAACATTGAAATGCAGAAATAAGCACTTTTCCATAAACAAGCTCTAAATCATGTTTGATGCACTCTGGATGTTCAATTTTTGCTGTGCTGTGTCTAGTTCAGATGAAATGAACGCCGTGGACAGTTTTCAGCAAGTTACAACATTGAAATGCAGAAATAAGCACTTTTCCATAAACAAGCTCTAAATCATGTTTGAAGCACTCTGGATAAAAAATGTTTTGTTATGTTTATTCGAGATGTTATGAAAACACTGTAGACTGTTTTCAGCAAGTTACAACATTGAAATGCAGAAATAAGCACTTTTCCATAAACAAGCTCTAAATCATGTTTGATGCACTCTGGATGTTCAATTTTTGCTGTGCTGTGTCTAGTTGAGATTAAATGAACACCGTGGATAGTTTTCAGCAAGTTGCAACATTGAAATGCAGAAATAAGCACTTTTCCATAAACAAGCTCTAAATCATGTTTGATGCACTCTGGATGTTCAATTTTTGCTGTGCTGTGTCTAGTTCAGATGAAATGAACGCCGTGGATAGTTTTCAGCAAGTTGCAACATTGAAATGCAGAAATAAGCACTTTTCCATAAACAAGCTCTAAATCATGTTTGAAGCACTCTGGATAAAAAATGTTTTTGTTATGTTTATTCGAGATGTTATGAAAACACTGTAGATTGTTTTCAGCAAGTTACAACATTGAAATGCAGAAATAAGCACTTTTCCATAAACAAGCTCTAAATCATGTTTGATGCACTCTGGATGTTCAATTTTTGCTGTGCTGTGTCTAGTTGAGATTAAATGAACACCGTGGATAGTTTTCAGCAAGTTGCAACATTGAAATGCAGAAATAAGCACTTTTCCATAAACAAGCTCTAAATCATGTTTGATGCACTCTGGATGTTCAATTTTTGCTTGTGCTGTGTCTAGTTGAGATTAATGAACACCGTGGATAGTTTTCAGCAAGTTGCAACATTGAAATGCAGAAATAAGCACTTTTCCATAAACAAGCTCTAAATCATGTTTGATGCACTCTGGATGTTCAATTTTTGCTGTGCTGTGTCTAGTTCAGATGAAATGAACGCCGTGGACAGTTTTCAGCAAGTTACAACATTGAAATGCAGAAATAAGCACTTTTCCATAAACAAGCTCTAAATCATGTTTGAAGCACTCTGGATAAAAAAATGTTTTTGTTATGTTTATTCGAGATGTTATGAAAACACTGTAGACTGTTTTCAGCAAGTTACAACATTGAAATGCAGAAATAAGCACTTTTCCATAAACAAGCTCTAAATCATGTTTGATGCACTCTGGATGTTCAATTTTTGCTGTGCTGTGTCTAGTTGAGATTAAATGAACACCGTGGATAGTTTTCAGCAAGTTGCAACATTGAAATGCAGAAATAAGCACTTTTCCATAAACAAGCTCTAAATCATGTTTGATGCACTCTGGATGTTCAATTTTTGCTGTGCTGTGTCTAGTTCAGATGAAATGAACGCCGTGGACAGTTTTCAGCAAGTTACAACATTGAAATGCAGAAATAAGCACTTTTCCATAAACAAGCTCTAAATCATGTTTGAAGCACTCTGGATAAAAAAATGTTTTTGTTATGTTTATTCGAGATGTTATGAAACACTGTAGACTGTTTTCAGCAAGTTACAACATTGAAATGCAGAAATAAGCACTTTTCCATAAACAAGCTCTAAATCATGTTTGATGCACTCTGGATGTTCAATTTTTGCTGTGCTGTGTCTAGTTGAGATTAAATGAACACCGTGGATAGTTTTCAGCAAGTTGCAACATTGAAATGCAGAAATAAGCACTTTTCCATAAACAAGCTCTAAATCATGTTTGATGCACTCTGGATGTTCAATTTTTGCTGTGCTGTGTCTAGTTCAGATGAAATGAACGCCGTGGACAGTTTTCAGCAAGTTACAACATTGAAATGCAGAAATAAGCACTTTTCCATAAACAAGCTCTAAATCATGTTTGAAGCACTCTGGATAAAAAAATGTTTTTGTTATGTTTATTCGAGATGTTATGAAAACACTGTAGACTGTTTTCAGCAAGTTACAACATTGAAATGCAGAAATAAGCACTTTTCCATAAACAAGCTCTAAATCATGTTTGATGCACTCTGGATGTTCAATTTTTGCTGTGCTGTGTCTAGTTGAGATTAAATGAACACCGTGGATAGTTTTCAGCAAGTTGCAACATTGAAATGCAGAAATAAGCACTTTTCCATAAACAAGCTCTAAATCATGTTTGATGCACTCTGGATGTTCAATTTTTGCTGTGCTGTGTCTAGTTCAGATGAAATGAACGCCGTGGACAGTTTTCAGCAAGTTACAACATTGAAATGCAGAAATAAGCACTTTTCCATAAACAAGCTCTAAATCATGTTTGAAGCACTCTGGATAAAAAAATGTTTTTGTTATGTTTATTCGAGATGTTATGAAAACACTGTAGACTGTTTTCAGCAAGTTACAACATTGAAATGCAGAAATAAGCACTTTTCCATAAACAAGCTCTAAATCATGTTTGATGCACTCTGGATGTTCAATTTTTGCTGTGCTGTGTCTAGTTGAGATTAAATGAACACCGTGGATAGTTTTCAGCAAGTTGCAACATTGAAATGCAGAAATAAGCACTTTTCCATAAACAAGCTCTAAATCATGTTTGATGCACTCTGGATGTTCAATTTTTGCTGTGCTGTGTCTAGTTCAGATTAAATGAACGCCGTGGACAGTTTTCAGCAAGTTACAACATTGAAATGCAGAAATAAGCACTTTTCCATAAACAAGCTCTAAATCATGTTTGAAGCACTCTGGATAAAAAAATGTTTTTGTTATGTTTATTCGAGATGTTATGAAAACACTGTAGACTGTTTTCAGCAAGTTACAACATTGAAATGCAGAAATAAGCACTTTTCCATAAACAAGCTCTAAATCATGTTTGATGCACTCTGGATGTTCAATTTTTGCTGTGCTGTGTCTAGTTCAGATGAAATGAAACCGTGGACTAGTTTTCAGCAAGTTACAACATTGAAATGCAGAAATAAGCACTTTTCCATAAACAAGCTCTAAATCATGTTTGAAGCACTCTGGATAAAAAATGTTTTTGTTATGTTTATTCGAGATGTTATGAAACACTGTAGATTGTTTTCAGCAAGTTACAACATTGAAATGCAGAAATAAGCACTTTTCCATAAACAAGCTCTAAATCATGTTTGATGCACTCTGGATGTTCAATTTTTGCTGTGCTGTGTCTAGTTGAGATTAAATGAACACCGTGGATAGTTTTCAGCAAGTTGCAACATTGAAATGCAGAAATAAGCACTTTTCCATAAACAAGCTCTAAATCATGTTTGATGCACTCTGGATGTTCAATTTTTGCTGTGCTGTGTCTAGTTCAGATGAAATGAACGCCGTGGACAGTTTTCAGCAAGTTACAACATTGAAATGCAGAAATAAGCACTTTTCCATAAACAAGCTCTAAATCATGTTTGAAGCACTCTGGATAAAAAATGTTTTTGTTATGTATATTCGAGATGTTATGAAAACACTGTAGATTGTTTTCAGCAAGTTACAACATTGAAATGCAGAAATAAGCACTTTTCCATAAACAAGCTCTAAATCATGTTTGATGCACTCTGGATGTTCAATTTTTGCTGTGCTGTGTCTAGTTGAGATTAAATGAACACCGTGGATAGTTTTCAGCAAGTTGCAACATTGAAATGCAGAAATAAGCACTTTTCCATAAACAAGCTCTAAATCATGTTTGATGCACTCTGGATGTTCAATTTTTGCTGTGCTGTGTCTAGTTCGAGATTAAATGAACACCGTGGACTAGTTTTCAGCAAGTTACAACATTGAAATGCAGAAATAAGCACTTTTCCATAAACAAGCTCTAAATCATGTTTGATGCACTCTGGATGTTCAATTTTTGCTGTGCTGTGTCTAGTTCAGATTAAATGAACGCCGTGGACAGTTTTCAGCAAGTTACAACATTGAAATGCAGAAATAAGCACTTTTCCATAAACAAGCTCTAAATCATGTTTGAAGCACTCTGGATAAAAAATGTTTTTGTTATGTTTATTCGAGATGTTATGAAAACACTGTAGACTGTTTTCAGCAAGTTACAACATTGAAATGCAGAAATAAGCACTTTTCCATAAACAAGCTCTAAATCATGTTTGATGCACTCTGGATGTTCAATTTTTGCTGTGCTGTGTCTAGTTGAGATTAAATGAACACCGTGGATAGTTTTCAGCAAGTTGCAACATTGAAATGCAGAAATAAGCACTTTTCCATAAACAAGCTCTAAATCATGTTTGATGCACTCTGGATGTTCAATTTTTGCTGTGCTGTGTCTAGTTCAGATGAAATGAACGCCGTGGACAGTTTTCAGCAAGTTACAACATTGAAATGCAGAAATAAGCACTTTTCCATAAACAAGCTCTAAATCATGTTTGAAGCACTCTGGATAAAAAATGTTTTTGTTATGTTTATTCGAGATGTTATGAAAACACTGTAGACTGTTTTCAGCAAGTTACAACATTGAAATGCAGAAATAAGCACTTTTCCATAAACAAGCTCTAAATCATGTTTGATGCACTCTGGATGTTCAATTTTTGCTGTGCTGTGTCTAGTTGAGATTAAATGAACACCGTGGATAGTTTTCAGCAAGTTGCAACATTGAAATGCAGAAATAAGCACTTTTCCATAAACAAGCTCTAAATCATGTTTGAAGCACTCTGGATAAAAAATGTTTTGTTATGTTTATTCGAGATGTTATGAAAACACTGTAGACTGTTTTCAGCAAGTTACAACATTGAAATGCAGAAATAAGCACTTTTCCATAAACAAGCTCTAAATCATGTTTGAATGCACTCTGGATGTAAAATGTTTTGCTGTGCTGTGTCTAGTTCGAGATGTAATGAAACACTGTGGACTAGTTTTCAGCAAGTTACAACATTGAAATGCAGAAATAAGCACTTTTCCATAAACAAGCTCTAAATCATGTTTGATGCACTCTGGATGTTCAATTTTTGCTGTGCTGTGTCTAGTTGAGATTAAATGAACACCGTGGATAGTTTTCAGCAAGTTGCAACATTGAAATGCAGAAATAAGCACTTTTCCATAAACAAGCTCTAAATCATGTTTGATGCACTCTGGATGTTCAATTTTTGCTGTGCTGTGTCTAGTTCAGATGAAATGAACGCCGTGGACAGTTTTCAGCAAGTTACAACATTGAAATGCAGAAATAAGCACTTTTCCATAAACAAGCTCTAAATCATGTTTGAAGCACTCTGGATAAAAAATGTTTTTGTTATGTTTATTCGAGATGTTATGAAAACACTGTAGATTGTTTTCAGCAAGTTACAACATTGAAATGCAGAAATAAGCACTTTTCCATAAACAAGCTCTAAATCATGTTTGATGCACTCTGGATGTTCAATTTTTGCTGTGCTGTGTCTAGTTGAGATTAAATGAACACCGTGGATAGTTTTCAGCAAGTTGCAACATTGAAATGCAGAAATAAGCACTTTTCCATAAACAAGCTCTAAATCATGTTTGATGCACTCTGGATGTTCAATTTTTGCTGTGCTGTGTCTAGTTCAGATGAAATGAACGCCGTGGACAGTTTTCAGCAAGTTACAACATTGAAATGCAGAAATAAGCACTTTTCCATAAACAAGCTCTAAATCATGTTTGAAGCACTCTGGATAAAAAATGTTTTTGTTATGTTTATTCGAGATGTTATGAAAACACTGTAGACTGTTTTCAGCAAGTTACAACATTGAAATGCAGAAATAAGCACTTTTCCATAAACAAGCTCTAAATCATGTTTGATGCACTCTGGATGTTCAATTTTTGCTGTGCTGTGTCTAGTTCAGATGAAATGAACAGCCGTGGACAGTTTTCAGCAAGTTACAACATTGAAATGCAGAAATAAGCACTTTTCCATAAACAAGCTCTAAATCATGTTTGAAGCACTCTGGATAAAAAATGTTTTTGTTATGTTTATTCGAGATGTTATGAAAACACTGTAGACTGTTTTCAGCAAGTTACAACATTGAAATGCAGAAATAAGCACTTTTCCATAAACAAGCTCTAAATCATGTTTGATGCACTCTGGATGTTCAATTTTTGCTGTGCTGTGTCTAGTTGAGATTAAATGAACACCGTGGATAGTTTTCAGCAAGTTGCAACATTGAAATGCAGAAATAAGCACTTTTCCATAAACAAGCTCTAAATCATGTTTGATGCACTCTGGATGTTCAATTTTTGCTGTGCTGTGTCTAGTTCAGATGAAATGAACGCCGTGGACAGTTTTCAGCAAGTTACAACATTGAAATGCAGAAATAAGCACTTTTCCATAAACAAGCTCTAAATCATGTTTGAAGCACTCTGGATAAAAAAATGTTTTTGTTATGTTTATTCGAGATGTTATGAAAACACTGTAGACTGTTTTCAGCAAGTTACAACATTGAAATGCAGAAATAAGCACTTTTCCATAAACAAGCTCTAAATCATGTTTGATGCACTCTGGATGTTCAATTTTTGCTGTGCTGTGTCTAGTTGAGATTAAATGAACACCGTGGATAGTTTTCAGCAAGTTGCAACATTGAAATGCAGAAATAAGCACTTTTCCATAAACAAGCTCTAAATCATGTTTGAAGCACTCTGGATAAAAAATGTTTTTGTTATGTTTATTCGAGATGTTATGAAAACACTGTAGATTGTTTTCAGCAAGTTACAACATTGAAATGCAGAAATAAGCACTTTTCCATAAACAAGCTCTAAATCATGTTTGATGCACTCTGGATGTTCAATTTTTGCTGTGCTGTGTCTAGTTGAGATTAAATGAACACCGTGGATAGTTTTCAGCAAGTTGCAACATTGAAATGCAGAAATAAGCACTTTTCCATAAACAAGCTCTAAATCATGTTTGATGCACTCTGGATGTTCAATTTTTGCTGTGCTGTGTCTAGTTCGAGATTAAATGAACACCGTGGATAGTTTTCAGCAAGTTGCAACATTGAAATGCAGAAATAAGCACTTTTCCATAAACAAGCTCTAAATCATGTTTGATGCACTCTGGATGTTCAATTTTTGCTGTGCTGTGTCTAGTTCAGATGAAATGAACGCCGTGGACAGTTTTCAGCAAGTTACAACATTGAAATGCAGAAATAAGCACTTTTCCATAAACAAGCTCTAAATCATGTTTGAAGCACTCTGGATAAAAAATGTTTTTGTTATGTTTATTCGAGATGTTATGAAAACACTGTAGACTGTTTTCAGCAAGTTACAACATTGAAATGCAGAAATAAGCACTTTTCCATAAACAAGCTCTAAATCATGTTTGATGCACTCTGGATGTTCAATTTTTGCTGTGCTGTGTCTAGTTGAGATTAAATGAACACCGTGGATAGTTTTCAGCAAGTTGCAACATTGAAATGCAGAAATAAGCACTTTTCCATAAACAAGCTCTAAATCATGTTTGATGCACTCTGGATGTTCAATTTTTGCTGTGCTGTGTCTAGTTCAGATGAAATGAACGCCGTGGACAGTTTTCAGCAAGTTACAACATTGAAATGCAGAAATAAGCACTTTTCCATAAACAAGCTCTAAATCATGTTTGAAGCACTCTGGATAAAAAATGTTTTTGTTATGTTTATTCGAGATGTTATGAAAACACTGTAGACTGTTTTCAGCAAGTTACAACATTGAAATGCAGAAATAAGCACTTTTCCATAAACAAGCTCTAAATCATGTTTGATGCACTCTGGATGTTCAATTTTTGCTGTGCTGTGTCTAGTTGAGATTAAATGAACACCGTGGATAGTTTTCAGCAAGTTGCAACATTGAAATGCAGAAATAAGCACTTTTCCATAAACAAGCTCTAAATCATGTTTGATGCACTCTGGATGTAAAATTTTTTGTTATGTGTCTAGTTCGAGATGTAATGAAAACACTGTAGACAGTTTTCAGCAAGTTACAACATTGAAATGCAGAAATAAGCACTTTTCCATAAACAAGCTCTAAATCATGTTTGAAGCACTCTGGATAAAAAATGTTTTTGTTATGTTTATTCGAGATGTTATGAAAACACTGTAGATTGTTTTCAGCAAGTTACAACATTGAAATGCAGAAATAAGCACTTTTCCATAAACAAGCTCTAAATCATGTTTGATGCACTCTGGATGTTCAATTTTTGCTGTGCTGTGTCTAGTTGAGATTAAATGAACACCGTGGATAGTTTTCAGCAAGTTGCAACATTGAAATGCAGAAATAAGCACTTTTCCATAAACAAGCTCTAAATCATGTTTGATGCACTCTGGATGTTCAATTTTTGCTGTGCTGTGTCTAGTTCAGATGAAATGAACGCCGTGGACAGTTTTCAGCAAGTTACAACATTGAAATGCAGAAATAAGCACTTTTCCATAAACAAGCTCTAAATCATGTTTGAAGCACTCTGGATAAAAAATGTTTTTGTTATGTTTATTCGAGATGTTATGAAAACACTGTAGACTGTTTTCAGCAAGTTACAACATTGAAATGCAGAAATAAGCACTTTTCCATAAACAAGCTCTAAATCATGTTTGATGCACTCTGGATGTTCAATTTTTGCTGTGCTGTGTCTAGTTGAGATTAAATGAACACCGTGGATAGTTTTCAGCAAGTTGCAACATTGAAATGCAGAAATAAGCACTTTTCCATAAACAAGCTCTAAATCATGTTTGAAGCACTCTGGATAAAAAATGTTTTTGTTATGTTTATTCGAGATGTTATGAAAACACTGTAGACTGTTTTCAGCAAGTTACAACATTGAAATGCAGAAATAAGCACTTTTCCATAAACAAGCTCTAAATCATGTTTGATGCACTCTGGATGTTCAATTTTTGCTGTGCTGTGTCTAGTTCAGATGAAATGAACGCCGTGGACAGTTTTCAGCAAGTTACAACATTGAAATGCAGAAATAAGCACTTTTCCATAAACAAGCTCTAAATCATGTTTGAAGCACTCTGGATAAAAAAATGTTTTTGTTATGTTTATTCGAGATGTTATGAAAACACTGTAGACTGTTTTCAGCAAGTTACAACATTGAAATGCAGAAATAAGCACTTTTCCATAAACAAGCTCTAAATCATGTTTGATGCACTCTGGATGTTCAATTTTTGCTGTGCTGTGTCTAGTTGAGATTAAATGAACACCGTGGATAGTTTTCAGCAAGTTGCAACATTGAAATGCAGAAATAAGCACTTTTCCATAAACAAGCTCTAAATCATGTTTGATGCACTCTGGATGTTCAATTTTTGCTGTGCTGTGTCTAGTTCAGATGAAATGAACGCCGTGGACAGTTTTCAGCAAGTTACAACATTGAAATGCAGAAATAAGCACTTTTCCATAAACAAGCTCTAAATCATGTTTGAAGCACTCTGGATAAAAAATGTTTTTGTTATGTTTATTCGAGATGTTATGAAAACACTGTAGACTGTTTTCAGCAAGTTACAACATTGAAATGCAGAAATAAGCACTTTTCCATAAACAAGCTCTAAATCATGTTTGATGCACTCTGGATGTTCAATTTTTGCTGTGCTGTGTCTAGTTGAGATTAAATGAACACCGTGGATAGTTTTCAGCAAGTTGCAACATTGAAATGCAGAAATAAGCACTTTTCCATAAACAAGCTCTAAATCATGTTTGATGCACTCTGGATGTTCAATTTTTGCTGTGCTGTGTCTAGTTGAGATTAAATGAACACCGTGGATAGTTTTCAGCAAGTTGCAACATTGAAATGCAGAAATAAGCACTTTTCCATAAACAAGCTCTAAATCATGTTTGATGCACTCTGGATGTTCAATTTTTGCTGTGCTGTGTCTAGTTCAGATGAAATGAACGCCGTGGACAGTTTTCAGCAAGTTACAACATTGAAATGCAGAAATAAGCACTTTTCCATAAACAAGCTCTAAATCATGTTTGAAGCACTCTGGATAAAAAATGTTTTTGTTATGTTTATTCGAGATGTTATGAAAACACTGTAGACTGTTTTCAGCAAGTTACAACATTGAAATGCAGAAATAAGCACTTTTCCATAAACAAGCTCTAAATCATGTTTGATGCACTCTGGATGTTCAATTTTTGCTGTGCTGTGTCTAGTTGAGATTAAATGAACACCGTGGATAGTTTTCAGCAAGTTGCAACATTGAAATGCAGAAATAAGCACTTTTCCATAAACAAGCTCTAAATCATGTTTGATGCACTCTGGATGTTCAATTTTTGCTGTGCTGTGTCTAGTTCAGATGAAATGAACGCCGTGGACAGTTTTCAGCAAGTTACAACATTGAAATGCAGAAATAAGCACTTTTCCATAAACAAGCTCTAAATCATGTTTGAATCACTCTGGATAAAAAAATGTTTTTGTTATGTTTATTCGAGATGTTATGAAAACACTGTAGACTGTTTTCAGCAAGTTACAACATTGAAATGCAGAAATAAGCACTTTTCCATAAACAAGCTCTAAATCATGTTT
The DNA here is from genome assembly GCF_002021735.2 of Oncorhynchus kisutch. NCBI lineage: Eukaryota > Metazoa > Chordata > Actinopteri > Salmoniformes > Salmonidae > Oncorhynchus > Oncorhynchus kisutch. The sequence goes on from NW_022262002.1 coordinate 58,107, forward strand.
GATGCACTCTGGATGTTAAATTTTTTGCTGTGCTGTTTCTAGTTGAGATTAAATGAACACCGTGTCTAGTTTTCAGCAAGTTGCAACATTGAAATGCAGAAATAAGCACTTTTCCATAAACAAGCTCTAAATCATGTTTGAATCACTCTGGATAAAAAATGTTTTTGTTATGTTTATTCGAGATGTTATGAAACACTGTAGACTGTTTTCAGCAAGTTACAACATTGAAATGCAGAAATAAGCACTTTTCCATAAACAAGCTCTAAATCATGTTTGATGCACTCTGGATGTTCAATTTTTGCTGTGCTGTGTCTAGTTCGAGATTAAATGAACACCGTGGACTAGTTTTCAGCAAGTTGCAACATTGAAATGCAGAAATAAGCACTTTTCCATAAACAAGCTCTAAATCATGTTTGATGCACTCTGGATGTTCAATTTTTGCTGTGCTGTGTCTAGTTGAGATTAAATGAACACCGTGGATAGTTTTCAGCAAGTTGCAACATTGAAATGCAGAAATAAGCACTTTTCCATAAACAAGCTCTAAATCATGTTTGATGCACTCTGGATGTTCAATTTTTGCTGTGCTGTGTCTAGTTCAGATGAAATGAACGCCGTGGACAGTTTTCAGCAAGTTACAACATTGAAATGCAGAAATAAGCACTTTTCCATAAACAAGCTCTAAATCATGTTTGAAGCACTCTGGATAAAAAATGTTTTTGTTATGTTTATTCGAGATGTTATGAAAACACTGTAGACTGTTTTCAGCAAGTTACAACATTGAAATGCAGAAATAAGCACTTTTCCATAAACAAGCTCTAAATCATGTTTGATGCACTCTGGATGTTCAATTTTTGCTGTGCTGTGTCTAGTTGAGATTAAATGAACACCGTGGATAGTTTTCAGCAAGTTGCAACATTGAAATGCAGAAATAAGCACTTTTCCATAAACAAGCTCTAAATCATGTTTGATGCACTCTGGATGTTCAATTTTTGCTGTGCTGTGTCTAGTTCAGATGAAATGAACGCCGTGGACAGTTTTCAGCAAGTTACAACATTGAAATGCAGAAATAAGCACTTTTCCATAAACAAGCTCTAAATCATGTTTGAAGCACTCTGGATAAAAAATGTTTTTGTTATGTTTATTCGAGATGTTATGAAAACACTGTAGACTGTTTTCAGCAAGTTACAACATTGAAATGCAGAAATAAGCACTTTTCCATAAACAAGCTCTAAATCATGTTTGATGCACTCTGGATGTTCAATTTTTGCTGTGCTGTGTCTAGTTGAGATTAAATGAACACCGTGGATAGTTTTCAGCAAGTTGCAACATTGAAATGCAGAAATAAGCACTTTTCCATAAACAAGCTCTAAATCATGTTTGAAGCACTCTGGATAAAAAATGTTTTGTTATGTTTATTCGAGATGTTATGAAAACACTGTAGACTGTTTTCAGCAAGTTACAACATTGAAATGCAGAAATAAGCACTTTTCCATAAACAAGCTCTAAATCATGTTTGATGCACTCTGGATGTTCAATTTTTGCTGTGCTGTGTCTAGTTGAGATTAAATGAACACCGTGGATAGTTTTCAGCAAGTTGCAACATTGAAATGCAGAAATAAGCACTTTTCCATAAACAAGCTCTAAATCATGTTTGATGCACTCTGGATGTTCAATTTTTGCTGTGCTGTGTCTAGTTGAGATTAAATGAACACCGTGGATAGTTTTCAGCAAGTTGCAACATTGAAATGCAGAAATAAGCACTTTTCCATAAACAAGCTCTAAATCATGTTTGATGCACTCTGGATGTTCAATTTTTGCTGTGCTGTGTCTAGTTCAGATGAAATGAACGCCGTGGACAGTTTTCAGCAAGTTACAACATTGAAATGCAGAAATAAGCACTTTTCCATAAACAAGCTCTAAATCATGTTTGAAGCACTCTGGATAAAAAATGTTTTTGTTATGTTTATTCGAGATGTTATGAAAACACTGTAGACTGTTTTCAGCAAGTTACAACATTGAAATGCAGAAATAAGCACTTTTCCATAAACAAGCTCTAAATCATGTTTGATGCACTCTGGATGTTCAATTTTTGCTGTGCTGTGTCTAGTTGAGATTAAATGAACACCGTGGATAGTTTTCAGCAAGTTGCAACATTGAAATGCAGAAATAAGCACTTTTCCATAAACAAGCTCTAAATCATGTTTGAAGCACTCTGGATAAAAAATGTTTTTGTTATGTTTATTCGAGATGTTATGAAAACACTGTAGACTGTTTTCAGCAAGTTACAACATTGAAATGCAGAAATAAGCACTTTTCCATAAACAAGCTCTAAATCATGTTTGATGCACTCTGGATGTTCAATTTTTGCTGTGCTGTGTCTAGTTGAGATTAAATGAACACCGTGGATAGTTTTCAGCAAGTTGCAACATTGAAATGCAGAAATAAGCACTTTTCCATAAACAAGCTCTAAATCATGTTTGATGCACTCTGGATGTTCAATTTTTGCTGTGCTGTGTCTAGTTCAGATGAAATGAACGCCGTGGACAGTTTTCAGCAAGTTACAACATTGAAATGCAGAAATAAGCACTTTTCCATAAACAAGCTCTAAATCATGTTTGAAGCACTCTGGATAAAAAATGTTTTTGTTATGTTTATTCGAGATGTTATGAAAACACTGTAGACTGTTTTCAGCAAGTTACAACATTGAAATGCAGAAATAAGCACTTTTCCATAAACAAGCTCTAAATCATGTTTGATGCACTCTGGATGTTCAATTTTTGCTGTGCTGTGTCTAGTTGAGATTAAATGAACACCGTGGATAGTTTTCAGCAAGTTGCAACATTGAAATGCAGAAATAAGCACTTTTCCATAAACAAGCTCTAAATCATGTTTGAAGCACTCTGGATAAAAAATGTTTTTGTTATGTTTATTCGAGATGTTATGAAAACACTGTAGACTGTTTTCAGCAAGTTACAACATTGAAATGCAGAAATAAGCACTTTTCCATAAACAAGCTCTAAATCATGTTTGATGCACTCTGGATGTTCAATTTTTGCTGTGCTGTGTCTAGTTGAGATTAAATGAACACCGTGGATAGTTTTCAGCAAGTTGCAACATTGAAATGCAGAAATAAGCACTTTTCCATAAACAAGCTCTAAATCATGTTTGATGCACTCTGGATGTTCAATTTTTGCTGTGCTGTGTCTAGTTCAGATGAAATGAACGCCGTGGACAGTTTTCAGCAAGTTGCAACATTGAAATGCAGAAATAAGCACTTTTCCATAAACAAGCTCTAAATCATGTTTGAAGCACTCTGGATAAAAAATGTTTTTGTTATGTTTATTCGAGATGTTATGAAAACACTGTAGACTGTTTTCAGCAAGTTACAACATTGAAATGCAGAAATAAGCACTTTTCCATAAACAAGCTCTAAATCATGTTTGATGCACTCTGGATGTTCAATTTTTGCTGTGCTGTGTCTAGTTCAGATGAAATGAACGCCGTGGACAGTTTTCAGCAAGTTACAACATTGAAATGCAGAAATAAGCACTTTTCCATAAACAAGCTCTAAATCATGTTTGAAGCACTCTGGATAAAAAATGTTTTTGTTATGTTTATTCGAGATGTTATGAAAACACTGTAGATTGTTTTCAGCAAGTTACAACATTGAAATGCAGAAATAAGCACTTTTCCATAAACAAGCTCTAAATCATGTTTGATGCACTCTGGATGTTCAATTTTTGCTGTGCTGTGTCTAGTTGAGATTAAATGAACACCGTGGATAGTTTTCAGCAAGTTGCAACATTGAAATGCAGAAATAAGCACTTTTCCATAAACAAGCTCTAAATCATGTTTGATGCACTCTGGATGTTCAATTTTTGCTGTGCTGTGTCTAGTTGAGATTAAATGAACACCGTGGATAGTTTTCAGCAAGTTGCAACATTGAAATGCAGAAATAAGCACTTTTCCATAAACAAGCTCTAAATCATGTTTGATGCACTCTGGATGTTCAATTTTTGCTGTGCTGTGTCTAGTTCAGATGAAATGAACGCCGTGGACAGTTTTCAGCAAGTTACAACATTGAAATGCAGAAATAAGCACTTTTCCATAAACAAGCTCTAAATCATGTTTGAAGCACTCTGGATAAAAAATGTTTTTGTTATGTTTATTCGAGATGTTATGAAAACACTGTAGACTGTTTTCAGCAAGTTACAACATTGAAATGCAGAAATAAGCACTTTTCCATAAACAAGCTCTAAATCATGTTTGATGCACTCTGGATGTTCAATTTTTGCTGTGCTGTGTCTAGTTGAGATTAAATGAACACCGTGGATAGTTTTCAGCAAGTTGCAACATTGAAATGCAGAAATAAGCACTTTTCCATAAACAAGCTCTAAATCATGTTTGATGCACTCTGGATGTTCAATTTTTGCTGTGCTGTGTCTAGTTCAGATTAAATGAACGCCGTGGACAGTTTTCAGCAAGTTACAACATTGAAATGCAGAAATAAGCACTTTTCCATAAACAAGCTCTAAATCATGTTTGATGCACTCTGGATGTTCAATTTTTGCTGTGCTGTGTCTAGTTGAGATTAAATGAACACCGTGGATAGTTTTCAGCAAGTTACAACATTGAAATGCAGAAATAAGCACTTTTCCATAAACAAGCTCTAAATCATGTTTGATGCACTCTGGATGTTCAATTTTTGCTGTGCTGTGTCTAGTTCGAGATTAATGAACACCGTGGATAGTTTTCAGCAAGTTGCAACATTGAAATGCAGAAATAAGCACTTTTCCATAAACAAGCTCTAAATCATGTTTGATGCACTCTGGATGTTCAATTTTTGCTGTGCTGTGTCTAGTTCAGATGAAATGAACGCCGTGGACAGTTTTCAGCAAGTTACAACATTGAAATGCAGAAATAAGCACTTTTCCATAAACAAGCTCTAAATCATGTTTGAAGCACTCTGGATAAAAAATGTTTTTGTTATGTTTATTCGAGATGTTATGAAAACACTGTAGACTGTTTTCAGCAAGTTACAACATTGAAATGCAGAAATAAGCACTTTTCCATAAACAAGCTCTAAATCATGTTTGATGCACTCTGGATGTTCAATTTTTGCTGTGCTGTGTCTAGTTGAGATTAAATGAACACCGTGGATAGTTTTCAGCAAGTTGCAACATTGAAATGCAGAAATAAGCACTTTTCCATAAACAAGCTCTAAATCATGTTTGATGCACTCTGGATGTTCAATTTTTGCTGTGCTGTGTCTAGTTCAGATGAAATGAACGCCGTGGACAGTTTTCAGCAAGTTACAACATTGAAATGCAGAAATAAGCACTTTTCCATAAACAAGCTCTAAATCATGTTTGAAGCACTCTGGATAAAAAATGTTTTTGTTATGTTTATTCGAGATGTTATGAAAACACTGTAGACTGTTTTCAGCAAGTTACAACATTGAAATGCAGAAATAAGCACTTTTCCATAAACAAGCTCTAAATCATGTTTGATGCACTCTGGATGTTCAATTTTTGCTGTGCTGTGTCTAGTTGAGATTAAATGAACACCGTGGATAGTTTTCAGCAAGTTGCAACATTGAAATGCAGAAATAAGCACTTTTCCATAAACAAGCTCTAAATCATGTTTGATGCACTCTGGATGTTCAATTTTTGCTGTGCTGTGTCTAGTTCAGATGAAATGAACGCCGTGGACAGTTTTCAGCAAGTTACAACATTGAAATGCAGAAATAAGCACTTTTCCATAAACAAGCTCTAAATCATGTTTGAAGCACTCTGGATAAAAAATGTTTTTGTTATGTTTATTCGAGATGTTATGAAAACACTGTAGACTGTTTTCAGCAAGTTACAACATTGAAATGCAGAAATAAGCACTTTTCCATAAACAAGCTCTAAATCATGTTTGATGCACTCTGGATGTTCAATTTTTGCTGTGCTGTGTCTAGTTGAGATTAAATGAACACCGTGGATAGTTTTCAGCAAGTTGCAACATTGAAATGCAGAAATAAGCACTTTTCCATAAACAAGCTCTAAATCATGTTTGATGCACTCTGGATGTTCAATTTTTGCTGTGCTGTGTCTAGTTCAGATGAAATGAACGCCGTGGACAGTTTTCAGCAAGTTGCAACATTGAAATGCAGAAATAAGCACTTTTCCATAAACAAGCTCTAAATCATGTTTGAAGCACTCTGGATAAAAAATGTTTTTGTTATGTTTATTCGAGATGTTATGAAAACACTGTAGACTGTTTTCAGCAAGTTACAACATTGAAATGCAGAAATAAGCACTTTTCCATAAACAAGCTCTAAATCATGTTTGATGCACTCTGGATGTTCAATTTTTGCTGTGCTGTGTCTAGTTGAGATTAAATGAACACCGTGGATAGTTTTCAGCAAGTTGCAACATTGAAATGCAGAAATAAGCACTTTTCCATAAACAAGCTCTAAATCATGTTTGATGCACTCTGGATGTTCAATTTTTGCTGTGCTGTGTCTAGTTCGAGATGTAAATGAACGCCGTGGACAGTTTTCAGCAAGTTACAACATTGAAATGCAGAAATAAGCACTTTTCCATAAACAAGCTCTAAATCATGTTTGAAGCACTCTGGATAAAAAATGTTTTTGTTATGTTTATTCGAGATGTTATGAAAACACTGTAGATTGTTTTCAGCAAGTTACAACATTGAAATGCAGAAATAAGCACTTTTCCATAAACAAGCTCTAAATCATGTTTGATGCACTCTGGATGTTCAATTTTTGCTGTGCTGTGTCTAGTTGAGATTAAATGAACACCGTGGATAGTTTTCAGCAAGTTGCAACATTGAAATGCAGAAATAAGCACTTTTCCATAAACAAGCTCTAAATCATGTTTGATGCACTCTGGATGTTCAATTTTTGCTGTGCTGTGTCTAGTTCAGATGAAATGAACGCCGTGGACAGTTTTCAGCAAGTTACAACATTGAAATGCAGAAATAAGCACTTTTCCATAAACAAGCTCTAAATCATGTTTGAAGCACTCTGGATAAAAAATGTTTTTGTTATGTTTATTCGAGATGTTATGAAAACACTGTAGACTGTTTTCAGCAAGTTACAACATTGAAATGCAGAAATAAGCACTTTTCCATAAACAAGCTCTAAATCATGTTTGATGCACTCTGGATGTTCAATTTTTGCTGTGCTGTGTCTAGTTGAGATTAAATGAACACCGTGGATAGTTTTCAGCAAGTTGCAACATTGAAATGCAGAAATAAGCACTTTTCCATAAACAAGCTCTAAATCATGTTTGATGCACTCTGGATGTTCAATTTTTGCTGTGCTGTGTCTAGTTCAGATGAAATGAACGCCGTGGACAGTTTTCAGCAAGTTACAACATTGAAATGCAGAAATAAGCACTTTTCCATAAACAAGCTCTAAATCATGTTTGAAGCACTCTGGATAAAAAATGTTTTTGTTATGTTTATTCGAGATGTTATGAAAACACTGTAGACTGTTTTCAGCAAGTTACAACATTGAAATGCAGAAATAAGCACTTTTCCATAAACAAGCTCTAAATCATGTTTGATGCACTCTGGATGTTCAATTTTTGCTGTGCTGTGTCTAGTTGAGATTAAATGAACACCGTGGATAGTTTTCAGCAAGTTGCAACATTGAAATGCAGAAATAAGCACTTTTCCATAAACAAGCTCTAAATCATGTTTGATGCACTCTGGATGTTCAATTTTTGCTGTGCTGTGTCTAGTTCAGATGAAATGAACGCCGTGGACAGTTTTCAGCAAGTTACAACATTGAAATGCAGAAATAAGCACTTTTCCATAAACAAGCTCTAAATCATGTTTGAAGCACTCTGGATAAAAAATGTTTTTGTTATGTTTATTCGAGATGTTATGAAAACACTGTAGACTGTTTTCAGCAAGTTACAACATTGAAATGCAGAAATAAGCACTTTTCCATAAACAAGCTCTAAATCATGTTTGATGCACTCTGGATGTTCAATTTTTGCTGTGCTGTGTCTAGTTGAGATTAAATGAACACCGTGGATAGTTTTCAGCAAGTTGCAACATTGAAATGCAGAAATAAGCACTTTTCCATAAACAAGCTCTAAATCATGTTTGATGCACTCTGGATGTTCAATTTTTGCTGTGCTGTGTCTAGTTCAGATGAAATGAACGCCGTGGACAGTTTTCAGCAAGTTACAACATTGAAATGCAGAAATAAGCACTTTTCCATAAACAAGCTCTAAATCATGTTTGAAGCACTCTGGATAAAAAATGTTTTTGTTATGTTTATTCGAGATGTTATGAAAACACTGTAGACTGTTTTCAGCAAGTTACAACATTGAAATGCAGAAATAAGCACTTTTCCATAAACAAGCTCTAAATCATGTTTGATGCACTCTGGATGTTCAATTTTTGCTGTGCTGTGTCTAGTTGAGATTAAATGAACACCGTGGATAGTTTTCAGCAAGTTGCAACATTGAAATGCAGAAATAAGCACTTTTCCATAAACAAGCTCTAAATCATGTTTGATGCACTCTGGATGTTCAATTTTTGCTGTGCTGTGTCTAGTTCAGATGAAATGAACGCCGTGGACAGTTTTCAGCAAGTTACAACATTGAAATGCAGAAATAAGCACTTTTCCATAAACAAGCTCTAAATCATGTTTGAAGCACTCTGGATAAAAAATGTTTTTGTTATGTTTATTCGAGATGTTATGAAAACACTGTAGACTGTTTTCAGCAAGTTACAACATTGAAATGCAGAAATAAGCACTTTTCCATAAACAAGCTCTAAATCATGTTTGATGCACTCTGGATGTTCAATTTTTGCTGTGCTGTGTCTAGTTGAGATTAAATGAACACCGTGGATAGTTTTCAGCAAGTTGCAACATTGAAATGCAGAAATAAGCACTTTTCCATAAACAAGCTCTAAATCATGTTTGATGCACTCTGGATGTTCAATTTTTGCTGTGCTGTGTCTAGTTCAGATGAAATGAACGCCGTGGACAGTTTTCAGCAAGTTACAACATTGAAATGCAGAAATAAGCACTTTTCCATAAACAAGCTCTAAATCATGTTTGAAGCACTCTGGATAAAAAATGTTTTTGTTATGTTTATTCGAGATGTTATGAAAACACTGTAGACTGTTTTCAGCAAGTTACAACATTGAAATGCAGAAATAAGCACTTTTCCATAAACAAGCTCTAAATCATGTTTGATGCACTCTGGATGTTCAATTTTTGCTGTGCTGTGTCTAGTTGAGATTAAATGAACACCGTGGATAGTTTTCAGCAAGTTGCAACATTGAAATGCAGAAATAAGCACTTTTCCATAAACAAGCTCTAAATCATGTTTGATGCACTCTGGATGTTCAATTTTTGCTGTGCTGTGTCTAGTTCAGATGAAATGAACGCCGTGGACAGTTTTCAGCAAGTTACAACATTGAAATGCAGAAATAAGCACTTTTCCATAAACAAGCTCTAAATCATGTTTGAATGCACTCTGGATGTAAAATGTTTTGCTGTGCTGTGTCTATTCGAGATGTAATGAAACACTGTAGATGTTTTCAGCAAGTTACAACATTGAAATGCAGAAATAAGCACTTTTCCATAAACAAGCTCTAAATCATGTTTGATGCACTCTGGATGTTCAATTTTTGCTGTGCTGTGTCTAGTTGAGATTAAATGAACACCGTGGATAGTTTTCAGCAAGTTGCAACATTGAAATGCAGAAATAAGCACTTTTCCATAAACAAGCTCTAAATCATGTTTGAAGCACTCTGGATAAAAAATGTTTTTGTTATGTTTATTCGAGATGTTATGAAAACACTGTAGACTGTTTTCAGCAAGTTACAACATTGAAATGCAGAAATAAGCACTTTTCCATAAACAAGCTCTAAATCATGTTTGATGCACTCTGGATGTTCAATTTTTGCTGTGCTGTGTCTAGTTGAGATTAAATGAACACCGTGGATAGTTTTCAGCAAGTTGCAACATTGAAATGCAGAAATAAGCACTTTTCCATAAACAAGCTCTAAATCATGTTTGATGCACTCTGGATGTTCAATTTTTGCTGTGCTGTGTCTAGTTCGAGATGTAATGAACGCCGTGGACAGTTTTCAGCAAGTTACAACATTGAAATGCAGAAATAAGCACTTTTCCATAAACAAGCTCTAAATCATGTTTGAAGCACTCTGGATAAAAAATGTTTTTGTTATGTTTATTCGAGATGTTATGAAAACACTGTAGACTGTTTTCAGCAAGTTACAACATTGAAATGCAGAAATAAGCACTTTTCCATAAACAAGCTCTAAATCATGTTTGATGCACTCTGGATGTTCAATTTTTGCTGTGCTGTGTCTAGTTGAGATTAAATGAACACCGTGGATAGTTTTCAGCAAGTTGCAACATTGAAATGCAGAAATAAGCACTTTTCCATAAACAAGCTCTAAATCATGTTTGATGCACTCTGGATGTTCAATTTTTGCTGTGCTGTGTCTAGTTCAGATGAAATGAACGCCGTGGACAGTTTTCAGCAAGTTACAACATTGAAATGCAGAAATAAGCACTTTTCCATAAACAAGCTCTAAATCATGTTTGAAGCACTCTGGATAAAAAATGTTTTTGTTATGTTTATTCGAGATGTTATGAAAACACTGTAGACTGTTTTCAGCAAGTTACAACATTGAAATGCAGAAATAAGCACTTTTCCATAAACAAGCTCTAAATCATGTTTGATGCACTCTGGATGTTCAATTTTTGCTGTGCTGTGTCTAGTTGAGATTAAATGAACACCGTGGATAGTTTTCAGCAAGTTGCAACATTGAAATGCAGAAATAAGCACTTTTCCATAAACAAGCTCTAAATCATGTTTGATGCACTCTGGATGTTCAATTTTTGCTGTGCTGTGTCTAGTTCAGATGAAATGAACGCCGTGGACAGTTTTCAGCAAGTTACAACATTGAAATGCAGAAATAAGCACTTTTCCATAAACAAGCTCTAAATCATGTTTGAAGCACTCTGGATAAAAAATGTTTTTGTTATGTTTATTCGAGATGTTATGAAAACACTGTAGACTGTTTTCAGCAAGTTACAACATTGAAATGCAGAAATAAGCACTTTTCCATAAACAAGCTCTAAATCATGTTTGATGCACTCTGGATGTTCAATTTTTGCTGTGCTGTGTCTAGTTGAGATTAAATGAACACCGTGGATAGTTTTCAGCAAGTTGCAACATTGAAATGCAGAAATAAGCACTTTTCCATAAACAAGCTCTAAATCATGTTTGATGCACTCTGGATGTTCAATTTTTGCTGTGCTGTGTCTAGTTCAGATGAAATGAACGCCGTGGACAGTTTTCAGCAAGTTACAACATTGAAATGCAGAAATAAGCACTTTTCCATAAACAAGCTCTAAATCATGTTTGAAGCACTCTGGATAAAAAATGTTTTTGTTATGTTTATTCGAGATGTTATGAAAACACTGTAGACTGTTTTCAGCAAGTTACAACATTGAAATGCAGAAATAAGCACTTTTCCATAAACAAGCTCTAAATCATGTTTGATGCACTCTGGATGTTCAATTTTTGCTGTGCTGTGTCTAGTTGAGATTAAATGAACACCGTGGATAGTTTTCAGCAAGTTGCAACATTGAAATGCAGAAATAAGCACTTTTCCATAAACAAGCTCTAAATCATGTTTGATGCACTCTGGATGTTCAATTTTTGCTGTGCTGTGTCTAGTTCAGATGAAATGAACGCCGTGGACAGTTTTCAGCAAGTTACAACATTGAAATGCAGAAATAAGCACTTTTCCATAAACAAGCTCTAAATCATGTTTGAAGCACTCTGGATAAAAAATGTTTTTGTTATGTTTATTCGAGATGTTATGAAAACACTGTAGACTGTTTTCAGCAAGTTACAACATTGAAATGCAGAAATAAGCACTTTTCCATAAACAAGCTCTAAATCATGTTTGATGCACTCTGGATGTTCAATTTTTGCTGTGCTGTGTCTAGTTGAGATTAAATGAACACCGTGGATAGTTTTCAGCAAGTTGCAACATTGAAATGCAGAAATAAGCACTTTTCCATAAACAAGCTCTAAATCATGTTTGATGCACTCTGGATGTTCAATTTTTGCTGTGCTGTGTCTAGTTCAGATGAAATGAACGCCGTGGACAGTTTTCAGCAAGTTACAACATTGAAATGCAGAAATAAGCACTTTTCCATAAACAAGCTCTAAATCATGTTTGAAGCACTCTGGATAAAAAATGTTTTTGTTATGTTTATTCGAGATGTTATGAAAACACTGTAGACTGTTTTCAGCAAGTTACAACATTGAAATGCAGAAATAAGCACTTTTCCATAAACAAGCTCTAAATCATGTTTGATGCACTCTGGATGTTCAATTTTTGCTGTGCTGTGTCTAGTTGAGATTAAATGAACACCGTGGATAGTTTTCAGCAAGTTGCAACATTGAAATGCAGAAATAAGCACTTTTCCATAAACAAGCTCTAAATCATGTTTGATGCACTCTGGATGTTCAATTTTTGCTGTGCTGTGTCTAGTTCAGATGAAATGAACGCCGTGGACAGTTTTCAGCAAGTTACAACATTGAAATGCAGAAATAAGCACTTTTCCATAAACAAGCTCTAAATCATGTTTGAAGCACTCTGGATAAAAAATGTTTTTGTTATGTTTATTCGAGATGTTATGAAAACACTGTAGACTGTTTTCAGCAAGTTACAACATTGAAATGCAGAAATAAGCACTTTTCCATAAACAAGCTCTAAATCATGTTTGATGCACTCTGGATGTTCAATTTTTGCTGTGCTGTGTCTAGTTGAGATTAAATGAACACCGTGGATAGTTTTCAGCAAGTTGCAACATTGAAATGCAGAAATAAGCACTTTTCCATAAACAAGCTCTAAATCATGTTTGATGCACTCTGGATGTTCAATTTTTGCTGTGCTGTGTCTAGTTCAGATGAAATGAACGCCGTGGACAGTTTTCAGCAAGTTACAACATTGAAATGCAGAAATAAGCACTTTTCCATAAACAAGCTCTAAATCATGTTTGAAGCACTCTGGATAAAAAATGTTTTTGTTATGTTTATTCGAGATGTTATGAAAACACTGTAGACTGTTTTCAGCAAGTTACAACATTGAAATGCAGAAATAAGCACTTTTCCATAAACAAGCTCTAAATCATGTTTGATGCACTCTGGATGTTCAATTTTTGCTGTGCTGTGTCTAGTTGAGATTAAATGAACACCGTGGATAGTTTTCAGCAAGTTGCAACATTGAAATGCAGAAATAAGCACTTTTCCATAAACAAGCTCTAAATCATGTTTGATGCACTCTGGATGTTCAATTTTTGCTGTGCTGTGTCTAGTTCGAGATGTAAATGAACACCGTGGATAGTTTTCAGCAAGTTGCAACATTGAAATGCAGAAATAAGCACTTTTCCATAAACAAGCTCTAAATCATGTTTGATGCACTCTGGATGTTCAATTTTTGCTGTGCTGTGTCTAGTTCAGATGAAATGAACGCCGTGGACAGTTTTCAGCAAGTTACAACATTGAAATGCAGAAATAAGCACTTTTCCATAAACAAGCTCTAAATCATGTTTGAAGCACTCTGGATAAAAAATGTTTTTGTTATGTTTATTCGAGATGTTATGAAAACACTGTAGACTGTTTTCAGCAAGTTACAACATTGAAATGCAGAAATAAGCACTTTTCCATAAACAAGCTCTAAATCATGTTTGATGCACTCTGGATGTTCAATTTTTGCTGTGCTGTGTCTAGTTGAGATTAAATGAACACCGTGGATAGTTTTCAGCAAGTTGCAACATTGAAATGCAGAAATAAGCACTTTTCCATAAACAAGCTCTAAATCATGTTTGAATGCACTCTGGATGTAAAATTTTTGCTGTGCTGTGTCTAGTTCGAGATGTTAATGAACACCTGTAGACTAGTTTTCAGCAAGTTACAACATTGAAATGCAGAAATAAGCACTTTTCCATAAACAAGCTCTAAATCATGTTTGATGCACTCTGGATGTTCAATTTTTGCTGTGCTGTGTCTAGTTGAGATTAAATGAACACCGTGGATAGTTTTCAGCAAGTTGCAACATTGAAATGCAGAAATAAGCACTTTTCCATAAACAAGCTCTAAATCATGTTTGATGCACTCTGGATGTTCAATTTTTGCTGTGCTGTGTCTAGTTCAGATGAAATGAACGCCGTGGACAGTTTTCAGCAAGTTGCAACATTGAAATGCAGAAATAAGCACTTTTCCATAAACAAGCTCTAAATCATGTTTGAAGCACTCTGGATAAAAAATGTTTTTGTTATGTTTATTCGAGATGTTATGAAAACACTGTAGACTGTTTTCAGCAAGTTACAACATTGAAATGCAGAAATAAGCACTTTTCCATAAACAAGCTCTAAATCATGTTTGATGCACTCTGGATGTTCAATTTTTGCTGTGCTGTGTCTAGTTGAGATTAAATGAACACCGTGGATAGTTTTCAGCAAGTTGCAACATTGAAATGCAGAAATAAGCACTTTTCCATAAACAAGCTCTAAATCATGTTTGATGCACTCTGGATGTTCAATTTTTGCTGTGCTGTGTCTAGTTCAGATGAAATGAACGCCGTGGACAGTTTTCAGCAAGTTACAACATTGAAATGCAGAAATAAGCACTTTTCCATAAACAAGCTCTAAATCATGTTTGAAGCACTCTGGATAAAAAATGTTTTTGTTATGTTTATTCGAGATGTTATGAAAACACTGTAGACTTGTTTTCAGCAAGTTACAACATTGAAATGCAGAAATAAGCACTTTTCCATAAACAAGCTCTAAATCATGTTTGATGCACTCTGGATGTTCAATTTTTGCTGTGCTGTGTCTAGTTGAGATTAAATGAACACCGTGGATAGTTTTCAGCAAGTTGCAACATTGAAATGCAGAAATAAGCACTTTTCCATAAACAAGCTCTAAATCATGTTTGATGCACTCTGGATGTTCAATTTTTGCTGTGCTGTGTCTAGTTGAGATTAAATGAACACCGTGGATAGTTTTCAGCAAGTTGCAACATTGAAATGCAGAAATAAGCACTTTTCCATAAACAAGCTCTAAATCATGTTTGATGCACTCTGGATGTTCAATTTTTGCTGTGCTGTGTCTAGTTCAGATGAAATGAACGCCGTGGACAGTTTTCAGCAAGTTACAACATTGAAATGCAGAAATAAGCACTTTTCCATAAACAAGCTCTAAATCATGTTTGAAGCACTCTGGATAAAAAATGTTTTTGTTATGTTTATTCGAGATGTTATGAAAACACTGTAGACTGTTTTCAGCAAGTTACAACATTGAAATGCAGAAATAAGCACTTTTCCATAAACAAGCTCTAAATCATGTTTGATGCACTCTGGATGTTCAATTTTTGCTGTGCTGTGTCTAGTTGAGATTAAATGAACACCGTGGATAGTTTTCAGCAAGTTGCAACATTGAAATGCAGAAATAAGCACTTTTCCATAAACAAGCTCTAAATCATGTTTGATGCACTCTGGATGTTCAATTTTTGCTGTGCTGTGTCTAGTTGAGATTAAATGAACACCGTGGATAGTTTTCAGCAAGTTGCAACATTGAAATGCAGAAATAAGCACTTTTCCATAAACAAGCTCTAAATCATGTTTGATGCACTCTGGATGTTCAATTTTTGCTGTGCTGTGTCTAGTTCAGATTAAATGAACGCCGTGGACAGTTTTCAGCAAGTTACAACATTGAAATGCAGAAATAAGCACTTTTCCATAAACAAGCTCTAAATCATGTTTGAAGCACTCTGGATAAAAAATGTTTTTGTTATGTTTATTCGAGATGTTATGAAACACTGTAGACTGTTTTCAGCAAGTTACAACATTGAAATGCAGAAATAAGCACTTTTCCATAAACAAGCTCTAAATCATGTTTGATGCACTCTGGATGTTCAATTTTTGCTGTGCTGTGTCTAGTTGAGATTAAATGAACACCGTGGATAGTTTTCAGCAAGTTGCAACATTGAAATGCAGAAATAAGCACTTTTCCATAAACAAGCTCTAAATCATGTTTGAATGCACTCTGGATGTTCAATTTTTTGCTGTGCTGTGTCTAGTTCGAGATTAATGAACACCGTGGACTAGTTTTCAGCAAGTTACAACATTGAAATGCAGAAATAAGCACTTTTCCATAAACAAGCTCTAAATCATGTTTGATGCACTCTGGATGTTCAATTTTTGCTGTGCTGTGTCTAGTTGAGATTAAATGAACACCGTGGATAGTTTTCAGCAAGTTGCAACATTGAAATGCAGAAATAAGCACTTTTCCATAAACAAGCTCTAAATCATGTTTGATGCACTCTGGATGTTCAATTTTTGCTGTGCTGTGTCTAGTTGAGATTAAATGAACACCGTGGATAGTTTTCAGCAAGTTGCAACATTGAAATGCAGAAATAAGCACTTTTCCATAAACAAGCTCTAAATCATGTTTGAAGCACTCTGGATAAAAAAATGTTTTTGTTATGTTTATTCGAGATGTTATGAAAACACTGTAGACTGTTTTCAGCAAGTTACAACATTGAAATGCAGAAATAAGCACTTTTCCATAAACAAGCTCTAAATCATGTTTGATGCACTCTGGATGTTCAATTTTTGCTGTGCTGTGTCTAGTTGAGATTAAATGAACACCGTGGATAGTTTTCAGCAAGTTGCAACATTGAAATGCAGAAATAAGCACTTTTCCATAAACAAGCTCTAAATCATGTTTGATGCACTCTGGATGTTCAATTTTTTGCTGTGCTGTGTCTAGTTCGAGATGTAAATGAACGACCGTGGACAGTTTTCAGCAAGTTACAACATTGAAATGCAGAAATAAGCACTTTTCCATAAACAAGCTCTAAATCATGTTTGAAGCACTCTGGATAAAAAATGTTTTTGTTATGTTTATTCGAGATGTTATGAAAACACTGTAGACTGTTTTCAGCAAGTTACAACATTGAAATGCAGAAATAAGCACTTTTCCATAAACAAGCTCTAAATCATGTTTGATGCACTCTGGATGTTCAATTTTTGCTGTGCTGTGTCTAGTTGAGATTAAATGAACACCGTGGATAGTTTTCAGCAAGTTGCAACATTGAAATGCAGAAATAAGCACTTTTCCATAAACAAGCTCTAAATCATGTTTGATGCACTCTGGATGTTCAATTTTTGCTGTGCTGTGTCTAGTTCAGATGAAATGAACGCCGTGGACAGTTTTCAGCAAGTTGCAACATTGAAATGCAGAAATAAGCACTTTTCCATAAACAAGCTCTAAATCATGTTTGAAGCACTCTGGATAAAAAATGTTTTTGTTATGTTTATTCGAGATGTTATGAAAACACTGTAGACTGTTTTCAGCAAGTTACAACATTGAAATGCAGAAATAAGCACTTTTCCATAAACAAGCTCTAAATCATGTTTGATGCACTCTGGATGTTCAATTTTTGCTGTGCTGTGTCTAGTTGAGATTAAATGAACACCGTGGATAGTTTTCAGCAAGTTGCAACATTGAAATGCAGAAATAAGCACTTTTCCATAAACAAGCTCTAAATCATGTTTGATGCACTCTGGATGTTCAATTTTTGCTGTGCTGTGTCTAGTTGAGATTAAATGAACACCGTGGATAGTTTTCAGCAAGTTGCAACATTGAAATGCAGAAATAAGCACTTTTCCATAAACAAGCTCTAAATCATGTTTGATGCACTCTGGATGTTCAATTTTGCTGTGCTGTGTCTAGTTCAGATGAAATGAACGCCTGTGGACAGTTTTCAGCAAGTTACAACATTGAAATGCAGAAATAAGCACTTTTCCATAAACAAGCTCTAAATCATGTTTGAAGCACTCTGGATAAAAAAATGTTTTTGTTATGTTTATTCGAGATGTTATGAAAACACTGTAGACTGTTTTCAGCAAGTTACAACATTGAAATGCAGAAATAAGCACTTTTCCATAAACAAGCTCTAAATCATGTTTGATGCACTCTGGATGTTCAATTTTTGCTGTGCTGTGTCTAGTTGAGATTAAATGAACACCGTGGATAGTTTTCAGCAAGTTGCAACATTGAAATGCAGAAATAAGCACTTTTCCATAAACAAGCTCTAAATCATGTTTGATGCACTCTGGATGTTCAATTTTTGCTGTGCTGTGTCTAGTTGAGATTAAATGAACACCGTGGATAGTTTTCAGCAAGTTGCAACATTGAAATGCAGAAATAAGCACTTTTCCATAAACAAGCTCTAAATCATGTTTGATGCACTCTGGATGTTCAATTTTTGCTGTGCTGTGTCTAGTTGAGATTAAATGAACACCGTGGATAGTTTTCAGCAAGTTGCAACATTGAAATGCAGAAATAAGCACTTTTCCATAAACAAGCTCTAAATCATGTTTGAAGCACTCTGGATAAAAAATGTTTTTGTTATGTTTATTCGAGATGTTATGAAAACACTGTAGACTGTTTTCAGCAAGTTACAACATTGAAATGCAGAAATAAGCACTTTTCCATAAACAAGCTCTAAATCATGTTTGATGCACTCTGGATGTTCAATTTTTGCTGTGCTGTGTCTAGTTCAGATGAAATGAACGCCGTGGACAGTTTTCAGCAAGTTACAACATTGAAATGCAGAAATAAGCACTTTTCCATAAACAAGCTCTAAATCATGTTTGAAGCACTCTGGATAAAAAAATGTTTTTGTTATGTTTATTCGAGATGTTATGAAAACACTGTAGACTGTTTTCAGCAAGTTACAACATTGAAATGCAGAAATAAGCACTTTTCCATAAACAAGCTCTAAATCATGTTTGATGCACTCTGGATGTTCAATTTTTGCTGTGCTGTGTCTAGTTGAGATTAAATGAACACCGTGGATAGTTTTCAGCAAGTTGCAACATTGAAATGCAGAAATAAGCACTTTTCCATAAACAAGCTCTAAATCATGTTTGATGCACTCTGGATGTTCAATTTTTGCTGTGCTGTGTCTAGTTCAGATGAAATGAACGCCGTGGACAGTTTTCAGCAAGTTACAACATTGAAATGCAGAAATAAGCACTTTTCCATAAACAAGCTCTAAATCATGTTTGAAGCACTCTGGATAAAAAATGTTTTTGTTATGTTATTCGAGATGTTATGAAAACACTGTAGATTGTTTTCAGCAAGTTACAACATTGAAATGCAGAAATAAGCACTTTTCCATAAACAAGCTCTAAATCATGTTTGATGCACTCTGGATGTTCAATTTTTGCTGTGCTGTGTCTAGTTGAGATTAAATGAACACCGTGGATAGTTTTCAGCAAGTTGCAACATTGAAATGCAGAAATAAGCACTTTTCCATAAACAAGCTCTAAATCATGTTTGATGCACTCTGGATGTTCAATTTTTGCTGTGCTGTGTCTAGTTCGAGATGTAATGAACACTGTGGACTAGTTTTCAGCAAGTTACAACATTGAAATGCAGAAATAAGCACTTTTCCATAAACAAGCTCTAAATCATGTTTGAAGCACTCTGGATAAAAAAATGTTTTTGTTATGTTTATTCGAGATGTTATGAAAACACTGTAGACTGTTTTCAGCAAGTTACAACATTGAAATGCAGAAATAAGCACTTTTCCATAAACAAGCTCTAAATCATGTTTGATGCACTCTGGATGTTCAATTTTTGCTGTGCTGTGTCTAGTTGAGATAAATGAACGCCGTGGATAGTTTTCAGCAAGTTGCAACATTGAAATGCAGAAATAAGCACTTTTCCATAAACAAGCTCTAAATCATGTTGAAGCACTCTGGATAAAAAAATGTTTTTGTTATGTTTATTCGAGATGTTATGAAAACACTGTAAGACTGTTTTCAGCAAGTTACAACATTGAAATGCAGAAATAAGCACTTTTCCATAAACAAGCTCTAATCATGTTTGATGCACTCTGGATGTTCAATTTTTGCTGTGCTGTGTCTAGTTCGAGATGAAATGAACCCGTGGATAGTTTTCAGCAAGTTGCAACATTGAAATGCAGAAATAAGCACTTTTCCATAAACAAGCTCTAAATCATGTTTGATGCACTCTGGATGTTCAATTTTTGCTGTGCTGTGTCTAGTTCAGATGAAATGAACGCCGTGGACAGTTTTCAGCAAGTTACAACATTGAAATGCAGAAATAAGCACTTTTCCATAAACAAGCTCTAAATCATGTTTGAAGCACTCTGGATAAAAAATGTTTTTGTTATGTTTATTCGAGATGTTATGAAAACACTGTAGACTGTTTTCAGCAAGTTACAACATTGAAATGCAGAAATAAGCACTTTTCCATAAACAAGCTCTAAATCATGTTTGATGCACTCTGGATGTTCAATTTTTGCTGTGCTGTGTCTAGTTGAGATTAAATGAACACCGTGGATAGTTTTCAGCAAGTTGCAACATTGAAATGCAGAAATAAGCACTTTTCCATAAACAAGCTCTAAATCATGTTTGATGCACTCTGGATGTTCAATTTTTGCTGTGCTGTGTCTAGTTCAGATGAAATGAACGCCGTGGACAGTTTTCAGCAAGTTACAACATTGAAATGCAGAAATAAGCACTTTTCCATAAACAAGCTCTAAATCATGTTTGATGCACTCTGGATGTTCAATTTTTGCTGTGCTGTGTCTAGTTCAGATGAAATGAACGCCGTGGACAGTTTTCAGCAAGTTACAACATTGAAATGCAGAAATAAGCACTTTTCCATAAACAAGCTCTAAATCATGTTTGAAGCACTCTGGATAAAAAAATGTTTTTGTTATGTTTATTCGAGATGTTATGAAAACACTGTAGACTGTTTTCAGCAAGTTACAACATTGAAATGCAGAATTAAGCACTTTTCCATAAACAAGCTCTAAATCATGTTTGATGCACTCTGGATGTTCAATTTTTGCTGTGCTGTGTCTAGTTCAGATAAAATGAACACCGTGGATAGTTTTCAGCAAGTTGCATCATTGAAATGCAGAAATAAGCACTTTTCCATAAACAAGCTCTAAATCATGTTTGATGCACTCTGGATGTTCAATTTTTGCTGTGCTGTGTCTAGTTCAGATTAAATGAACGCCGTGGACAGTTTTCAGCAAGTTACAACATTGAAATGCAGAAATAAGCACTTTTCCATAAACAAGCTCTAAATCATGTTTGAAGCACTCTGGATAAAAAAATGTTTTTGTTATGTTTATTCGAGATGTTATGAAAACACTGTAGACTGTTTTCAGCAAGTTACAACATTGAAATGCAGAAATAAGCACTTTTCCATAAACAAGCTCTAAATCATGTTTGATGCACTCTGGATGTTCAATTTTTGCTGTGCTGTGTCTAGTTGAGATTAAATGAACACCGTGGATAGTTTTCAGCAAGTTGCAACATTGAAATGCAGAAATAAGCACTTTTCCATAAACAAGCTCTAAATCATGTTTGATGCACTCTGGATGTTCAATTTTTGCTGTGCTGTGTCTAGTTCAGATGAAATGAACGCCGTGGACAGTTTTCAGCAAGTTACAACATTGAAATGCAGAAATAAGCACTTTTCCATAAACAAGCTCTAAATCATGTTTGAAGCACTCTGGATAAAAAAATGTTTTTGTTATGTTTATTCGAGATGTTATGAAAACACTGTAGACTGTTTTCAGCAAGTTACAACATTGAAATGCAGAATTAAGCACTTTTCCATAAACAAGCTCTAAATCATGTTTGATGCACTCTGGATGTTCAATTTTTGCTGTGCTGTGTCTAGTTCAGATAAAATGAACACCGTGGATAGTTTTCAGCAAGTTGCATCATTGAAATGCAGAAATAAGCACTTTTCCATAAACAAGCTCTAAATCATGTTTGATGCACTCTGGATGTTCAATTTTTGCTGTGCTGTGTCTAGTTCAGATGAAATGAACGCCGTGGACAGTTTTCAGCAAGTTACAACATTGAAATGCAGAAATAAGCACTTTTCCATAAACAAGCTCTAAATCATGTTTGAAGCACTCTGGATAAAAAAATGTTTTTGTTATGTTTATTCGAGATGTTATGAAAACACTGTAGACTGTTTTCAGCAAGTTACAACATTGAAATGCAGAAATAAGCACTTTTCCATAAACAAGCTCTAAATCATGTTTGATGCACTCTGGATGTTCAATTTTTGCTGTGCTGTGTCTAGTTGAGATTAAATGAACACCGTGGATAGTTTTCAGCAAGTTGCAACATTGAAATGCAGAAATAAGCACTTTTCCATAAACAAGCTCTAAATCATGTTTGAAGCACTCTGGATAAAATTTTTGCTGTGCTGTGTCTAGTTCAGATGAAATGAACGCCGTGGACAGGTTTTCAGCAAGTTGCAACATTGAAATGCAGAAGTAAGCACTTTTCCATAAACAAGCTCTAAATCATGTTTGAAGCACTCTGGATAAAAAATGTTTTTGTTATGTATATTCGAGATGTTATGAAAACACTGTAGACTTGTTTTCAGCAAGTTACAACATTGAAATGCAGAAATAAGCACTTTTCCATAAACAAGCTCTAAATCATGTTTGATGCACTCTGGATGTTCAATTTTTGCTGTGCTGTGTCTAGTTGAGATTAAATGAACACCGTGGATAGTTTTCAGCAAGTTGCAACATTGAAATGCAGAAATAAGCACTTTTCCATAAACAAGCTCTAAATCATGTTTGATGCACTCTGGATGTTCAATTTTTGCTGTGCTGTGTCTAGTTCAGATAAATGAACGCCGTGGACAGTTTTCAGCAAGTTGCAACATTGAAATGCAGAAATAAGCACTTTTCCATAAACAAGCTCTAAATCATGTTTGAAGCACTCTGGATAAAAAAATGTTTTTGTTATGTTTATTCGAGATGTTATGAAAACACTGTAGACTGTTTTCAGCAAGTTACAACATTGAAATGCAGAATAAGCACTTTTCCATAAACAAGCTCTAAATCATGTTTGATGCACTCTGGATGTTCAATTTTTGCTGTGCTGTGTCTAGTTCAGATTAAATGAACACCGTGGATAGTTTTCAGCAAGTTGCAACATTGAAATGCAGAAATAAGCACTTTTCCATAAACAAGCTCTAAATCATGTTTGATGCACTCTGGATGTTCAATTTTTGCTGTGCTGTGTCTAGTTCAGATGAAATGAACGCTCGTGGACAGTTTTCAGCAAGTTACAACATTGAAATGCAGAAATAAGCACTTTTCCATAAACAAGCTCTAAATCATGTTTGAAGCACTCTGGATAAAAAATGTTTTTGTTATGTATATTCGAGATGTTATGAAAACACTGTAGATGTTTTCAGCAAGTTACAACATTGAAATGCAGAAATAAGCACTTTTCCATAAACAAGCTCTAAATCATGTTTGATGCACTCTGGATGTTCAATTTTTGCTGTGCTGTGTCTAGTTGAGATTAAATGAACACCGTGGATAGTTTTCAGCAAGTTGCAACATTGAAATGCAGAAATAAGCACTTTTCCATAAACAAGCTCTAAATCATGTTTGATGCACTCTGGATGTTCAATTTTTGCTGTGCTGTGTCTAGTTCAGATTGAAATGAACGCCGTGGACAGTTTTCAGCAAGTTGCAACATTGAAATGCAGAAATAAGCACTTTTCCATAAACAAGCTCTAAATCATGTTTGAAGCACTCTGGATAAAAAATGTTTTTGTTATGTTTATTCGAGATGTTATGAAACACTGTAGACTGTTTTCAGCAAGTTACAAACATTGAAATGCAGAAATAAGCACTTTTCCATAAACAAGCTCTAAATCATGTTTGATGCACTCTGGATGTTCAATTTTTGCTGTGCTGTGTCTAGTTGAGATTAAATGAACACCGTGGATAGTTTTCAGCAAGTTGCAACATTGAAATGCAGAAATAAGCACTTTTCCATAAACAAGCTCTAAATCATGTTTGAAGCACTCTGGATGCCCAATTTTTGCTGTTGCTGTGTTAGTTCGAGATTAATGAACACCTGTGGACTAGTTTTCAGCAAGTTACAACATTGAAATGCAGAAATAAGCACTTTTCCATAAACAAGCTCTAAATCATGTTTGAAGCACTCTGGATAAAAAAATGTTTTTGTTATGTTTATTCGAGATGTTATGAAAACACTGTAGATTGTTTTCAGCAAGTTACAACATTGAAATGCAGAAATAAGCACTTTTCCATAAACAAGCTCTAAATCATGTTTTGATGCACTCTGGATGTTCAATTTTTGCTGTGCTGTGTCTAGTTGAGATTAAATGAACACCGTGGATAGTTTTCAGCAAGTTGCAACATTGAAATGCAGAAATAAGCACTTTTCCAATAAACAAGCTCTAAATCATGTTTGATGCACTCTGGATGTCAATTTTTGCTGTGCTGTGTCTAGTTCAGATGAAATGAACGCCGTGGACAGTTTTCAGCAAGTTACAACATTGAAATGCAGAAATAAGCACTTTTCATAAACAAGCTCTAATCATGTTTGAAGCACTCTGGATAAAAAATGTTTTTGTTATGTTTATTCGAGATGTTATGAAAACACTGTAGACTGTTTTCAGCAAGTTACAACATTGAAATGCAGAATAAGCACTTTTCCATAAACAAGCTCTAAATCATGTTTGATGCACTCTGGATGTTCAATTTTTGCTGTGCTGTGTCTAGTTCAGATTAAATGAACACCGTGGATAGTTTTCAGCAAGTTGCAACATTGAAATGCAGAAATAAGCACTTTTCCATAAACAAGCTCTAAATCATGTTTGATGCACTCTGGATGTTCAATTTTTGCTGTGCTGTGTCTAGTTCAGATGAAATGAACGCCGTGGACAGTTTTCAGCAAGTTACAACATGAAATGCAGAAATAAGCACTTTTCCATAAACAAGCTCTAAATCATGTTTGAAGCACTCTGGATAAAAAATGTTTTTGTTATGTTTATTCGAGATGTTATGAAAACACTGTAGACTGTTTCAGCAAGTTACAACATTGAAATGCAGAAATAAGCACTTTTCCATAAACAAGCTCTAAATCATGTTTGATGCACTCTGGATGTTCAATTTTTGCTGTGCTGTGTCTAGTGAGATTAAATGAACACCGTGGATAGTTTTCAGCAAGTTGCAACATTGAAATGCAGAAATAAGCACTTTTCCATAAACAAGCTCTAAATCATGTTTTGATGCACTCTGGATGTCCAATTTTTGCTGTGCTGTGTCTAGTTCGAGATTAAATGAACGCCGTGGACAGTTTTCAGCAAGTTGCAACATTGAAATGCAGAAATAAGCACTTTTCCATAAACAAGCTCTAAATCATGTTTGAAGCACTCTGGATAAAAATGTTTTTGTTATGTTTATTCGAGATGTTATGAAAACACTGTAGACTGTTTCAGCAAGTTACAACATTGAATGCAGAAATAAGCACTTTCCATAAACAAGCTCTAAATCATGTTTGATGCACTCTGGATGTCCAATTTTTGCTGTGCTGTGTCTAGTTGAGATTAAATGAACACCGTGGATAGTTTTCAGCTAGTTGCAACATTGAAATGCAGAATAAGCACTTTTCCATAAACAAGCTCTAAATCATGTTTGAAGCACTCTGGATGTCCAATTTTTGCTGTGCTGTGTCTAGTTCAGATTAAATGAACACGCGTGGACAGTTTCAGCAAGTTACAACATTGAAATGCAGAAAATAAGCACTTTTCCATAAACAGCTCTAAATCATGTTTGAAGCACTCTGGATAAAAAATGTTTTTGTTATGTTTATTCGAGATGTTATGAAAACACTGTAGACTGGTTTTCAGCAAGTTACAACATTGAAATGCAGAAATAAGCACTTTTCCATAAACAAGCTCTAAATCATGTTTGATGCACTCTGGATGTCAATTTTTGCTGTGCTGTGTCTAGTTGAGATTAATGAACACCGTGGATAGTTTTCAGCAAGTTGGCAACATTGAAATGCAGAAAATAAGCACTTTTCCATAAACAAGCTCTAAATCATGTTTGATGCACTCTGGATGTTCCAATTTTTGCTGTGCTGTGTCTAGTTCAGATTAAATGAACGCCGTGGACAGTTTTCAGCAAGTTGCAACATTGAAATGCAGAAGTAAGCACTTTTCCATAAACAAGCTCTAAATCAGTTTGAAGCACTCTGGATAAAAAAATGTTTTTGTTATGTTTATTCGAGATGTTATGAAAACACTGTAGACTGTGTTTCAGCAAGTTACACATTGAAATGCAGAAATAAGCACTTTTCCATTAAACAAGCTCTAAATCATGTTTGATGCACTCTGGATGTTCAATTTTTGCTGTGCTGTGTCTAGTTGAGATTAAAATGAACACGTGGATAGTTTTTCAGCAAGTTGCAACATTGAAATGCAGAAATAAGCACTTTTCCATAAACAAGCTCTAAATCATGTTTGATGCACTTGGATGTCAAATTTTTGCTGTGCGTGTCTAGTTCAGATTTGAAATGAACGCCGTGGACAGTTTCAGCAAGTTACAACATTGAAATGCAGAAATAAGCACTTTTCCATAAACAAGCTCTAAATCATGTTTGAAGCACTCTGGATAAAAAAATGTTTTTGTTATGTTTATTCGAGATGTTATGAAAACACTGTAGACTTTTTTCAGCAAGTTACAACATTGAAATGCAGAAATAAGCACTTTTCCATAAACAAGCTCTAAATCATGTTTGATGCACTCTGGATGTTCAATTTTTGCTGTGCTGTGTCTAGTTGAGATTAAATGAACACCGTGGATAGTTTTCAGCAAGTTGCAACATTGAAATGCAGAAATAAGCACTTTTCCATAAACAAGCTCTAAATCATGTTTGATGCACTCTGGATGTTCAATTTTTGCTGTGCTGTGTCTGTTGAGTGAAATGAACACGTGGACAGTTTTCAGCAAGTTACAACATTGAAATGCAGAAATAAGCACTTTCCATAAACAAGCTCTAAATCATGTTTGAAGCACTCTGGATAAAAAATGTTTGTGTTAGTTTATTCGAGATGTTGAAAACATGTAGATTGTTTTCAGCAAGTTAAACATTGAAATGCAGAAATAAGCACTTTTCCATAACAAGCTCTAAATCATGGTTGATGCACTCTGGATGTTCAATTTTTGCTGTGCTG